>NW_026967549.1:452163-752163 GCF_028390025.1 Pseudophryne corroboree
CTGTCCCTGCATTACAGGACATCAGCCTCCGGATTTTTGTCTGGGCACAATAGCACATCCTCCAGCATCCTCCATCAGGTGTAGTGTAGGTTCGGGCCAGGTGAATCCTGGGTCTCGCAGGGAGCGGGTGCGCTGTGGTGTACGGGAGAAGCCTGAGACTACACTGGTGTGCCGCCTCCCGCTGGCCGGTGCTGACCCTGCGCTGTGCTCTCCTCTTACCTTCAGCAGATCTCCTTCTTTCCATCCCCCTGACTGTACGGCGCCATGGAGTACTGGGCGGACGCCACTCACACTGGGACCCGCTGGTGCTCAGGCCGGGCTGCCACGGGAGGAGCGCTGATAGCCGCCAGTGTCTGTTGCCATGGAAACGTCCCGCCGCCGCCGCTGCACAAACATATACAGACACAGTGCAGCCAGAAGGGGTGGGGCCGGCGAGGTTAAGTTGGGAGGCGCCGGCAGGAGAGGGGGCGGTGTGCGCGCGGAGCAGAGTGAGGGGAGGCGGGAGTGAATACACCCTCGATGGTCTCTTCCCCTTCCTAGTTCCTCCCTCTGCTGCCGTGGAGACGAAAATTCACTGACAGCGCAGGACAGCGCTGCTAAGTCAGAGCGCGTCCTGAGGGACCCTGCGGGTTTTTAATTGTGAGTCCCCACAATCAATAATTGGGTAAAATACGCCCCATAGCGCGTTTTTGCGATCACTGTTCATCTTCACTTGTGGGATCAAATGAAGAGAAAGTGCCAGAGGGTTCAGGTAGGGAATTGAGCAGGTCACTGGCTGAGGAAGAGCGTACCATTTCATCTCGGATTTTATCAATCTTATCCTTGAAGTAGGAAGCAAGTTCTTGTGCACTGATAGTAACTAGTGGGGGAGGTGAGGGAGGGTAAATAAGTGATTTAAATGTATTAAAAAGTCGCTTGTGGTTGGTGGCATGAGAAGAGATTGGAAATATGTTTGTTTGGCAGTGTCCAGTGCCTGATGATAGGAGTGGTAGGTGGTCTTATATGTGAGGAAGTCACTTGGATTCTGAGATTTACACCACTGACATTCTACTTTACATGACAGTTTTTATAGGTGTCTTGTTGATTTAAAGTGCCACGGTTGGCAACTAAGCCTACGTGGAGTGTGATGGGTAGGTGGAGCCACTTCATCAAGGGCACTCTCTAGGGTCTTGTGCAGGTGGGATACAGCAGTGTCAGATGTGGTAAATGTAGAGATTGGTGAGAGCAGTTGTTGCAGAGAAGTGGAAAGTTGTTGAAAATGTATATTGTTAGTATTTCTGCGGGTTAGAGGAGGCTTGCTAGGTTTTAGTGTCATATAATTTAGAGTAATAGAAGAGATTGTGAAGGTGATCAGGATGTGATCAGAGAGAGGGAAAGAAGTGTTAATGAATTCAGAAACTGAGCAGAGCCTGGTGAACGCAAGATCAAGGCAGTGGCCCTTCTGGTGTGTAGCGATGTCAGACCATTGGGTGAGGCCAAGAGAGGAGGTTAGAGAGAGGAGTTTGGAGGAATGAACAGATTGTGGACTGTCAAGAGCTATATTGAAATCGACCAATAAGGATGGTGGAGATGTCAGAGGAGAGGAAGTGAGGGAGCCAGGCAGAAAAATCTTCTAGAAATTGTTGTTTGGGTTGCCCAGGAGGGCAATAGATAGCTGCAACACGCAGGGAGAATGGGGGGGGGGGGGGATCCTGATAGAGTGAACTTCAAATGATGTGAATGCGAGTGATGGAACCTGAGGTAGAACAGTGTATTTGAAAAATTGGGACAGTAATATTCCAACCCCACCACCTTTACTATTACCAGGCCTCGGGGTGTGTGTGAAGTGGAAGCCACCGTGTGACAATGCTGCAGGGTAGGCTGTGTCTGATTGTGTGAGCCAGGTTTCTGTTATAGTCAGCAGATTAAAGTTGTGAGATATAAAGAGGTCATGGATGGATGGTAATTTGTTATAAACAGAGCGTGCATTCCATAAGCCACATTTTAGTGACTTGGAGGGGGATGGCACGTGATATTTATGAGGTTAGACGGATTTCTATGTTGTTTTGAGATAGCTGAGTGTGAGAGGGACAGGTGGTTGGGACCTGGATTTGGTGACATTGCACCAGCTAATAAAAGCAGAAGAGTGTTATGATTCCCGTACTCCAGACCAGAGGAGATCTTACGACAGAGGTCTGAGTACTGGGAAGATATGCTGGTAGTGGGAGCAGGAGAGCCTAGTAACCCCTGGCGCCCTAACTCCGTTGTCTCGCCCGTGTTATCAGAAATCCCCTGCGAGACTATGGTTGCTTGAGCCCATGGCAGCCGCGTTCGAAGGGCGGATTATGTCTGCCCAACCCCGATGCCCCCGCAGGTCTTAATGGGAGACAAGGGGAAATCCGAGACAGGGTGATAACAAGGGGCCCTCTGACTAAGCAACCAGGCCAGGGGTTACAAGCTAACTAACTTAAACCAAGGTATGTGCGGACTAGCCGCCAGGGAAAAGGACAACCAAAGATCCACTGATCCGTTACTCCTATCCAGCACCGCTGGATACCGAGTGGATCTGTGGGAGCGGAATCCTCCGCAAAAGCTCCAGAACACAAATATACTAAATAATAAACAGTAAGCGGACAAGCCGCAACACACGGCTGCGCCGCGACTCACGAACACCACAGGATGTTAAAGGTGCTCGGGCAGACTCCAGGAATAGATGACAAATATCCGAGTACAGGACCACTGAGGACAGGAACAACCGGATTGAGCAGGACTGGAAACTCTCTGCAACTGACAAAGGCAAACAGGAAGCTATCACCGGCGTCTGTGAGAAGTCCAAAGGGTGCTTATAAGTGTGAGCTCCCCAATCAGGAGCCAGACTGGTTCATCACAATTAATGCCGTGCAGCTTGCATGCTGCACGGCCAGCACACCATGATACAATCAGCACACCATGATAAGATTAGGGCAGACCCAGCAACGGGGAACGCGGCTGAACGTGGCGTCCCCGTTGCTAAGGTCAGAGCGGCTCCGTGCGCCCGGCGTCTAGCGTTGCCAGGGAGCCGGCGGCTGCACGCGCCCAGCGTCCCTGGTTGCTAGGCGCCGGGCCGCACCGACGAGCGGACCCCGGCGCCTAACAGTACCCCCCCCTTGAGGAGGGGTCAAGGAACCCCTAAAGCCAGGTTTCTGATGAAATTCTCGAAAAAATGCCCTTTTGAGCCTCGGGGCATGAAGATCCTCATCCAGGACCCAAGACCTTTCCTCTGGCCCATAACCTCTCCAATGTACCAAAAAATAAAGCCGACCCCTGGACAACTTGGAATCGAGAACCTTCTCCACCAGGAACTCCTGCTGACCCTGTACATTTATTGGTGATCTCCCCTGAGATATTTTACGAGGAAATCTACTGGACGAAACATATGGTTTCAGCAATGAGCAATGGAAGGTATTTCCGATCCGTAAAGTTTTTGGTAAACGTAACCGGAAAGCAACTGGATTGACTTTTTTGATAATGTGAAATGGTCCAATAAATCTAGGACCCAATCTGGCTGAGGTTTGTCGAAGTTTAATGTTGCGAGTCGACAACCACACCCTGTCTCCTACTTTAAAAGTGCACGGCCGCCGGAGCCTGTCAGAAAATTTTTTTTCCCGGAATGCTGCTTTTCTGAGAGCCAGGTGCACTTTTTTCCAAATAAGTTTAAGATGAGAGGTCAGGGCCAGAGAGGAGACAGAGGAATGTTGAAAAAATGAATTAGCCCTGGGGTGAAAACCAAAAACTGCAAAAAATGGAGACACATTGGTGGAGGAATGACAGGCATTATTATAAGCAAACTCCGCCAATGGAAGAAACTCAGACCAGTCATTTTGGAGTTTGGCCGAGTACAAACGCAAATATTGTTTTAGAGATTGGTTAACTCGCTCAGTCTGCCCATTGGACTGGGGATGATAGCCGGACGTTAAAGATAATTTCATCTTTAACGAAGCACAAAAAGACTTCCAAAATTGAACAATGAATTGTGGACCCCTATCAGAAACAATATCAGTGGGTAAGCCATGGAGTCTGAAAACATGGCGGAGGAACAAGACTGCCAATCCCTGGGCAGATGGCAATCGGGGAAGAGCAATGAAATGGGCCATTTTGCTAAAACGGTCCACTACCACCCATATGACTCGGCATCCGGCTGACGGAGGGAGGTCCACTACAAAATCCATGGAGATATGTGACCATGGCCTAAGAGGAACATTCAAGGGCATAAGTTGACCTATAGGCAAAGAACGGGGAACTTTATGCTGTGCACAGACCTGACACGAAAAAACAAACTCTTTAATGTCTTTGGAAAGACCAGGCCACCATACTGAGCGGGAGACTAATTCCAAAGTCTTAGCGATTCCCGGATGCCCGGCAACTTTGCTATCATGAAACTCCGTCAAAACAGTTGCTCTCAAAAACTCAGGGACAAAAAGACGACCAGCAGGAGTATTTCCAGGAGCTTGATGTTGAAGCAACTTTAACTGGGTAAATACATCCTGTGTGAGGCCTGCCCGAATGACTGAAGACGGAAGTATGGAAGTAACAGGACTGTTGTCTTGAACTGGAAGAAAACTGCGTGACAGGGCATCTGCCTTAGTATTCTTGGAACCTGGCCTGAAGGTGATAATGAATTTGAAACGAGTAAAAAATAAAGCCCAACGAGCCTGCCGGGCATTCAGTCGTTTAGCTGATTCAATGTATTGAAGATTTTTGTGATCAGTCAAAACTGAAATGGTATGGATCGCTCCTTCAAGCCAATGTCTCCACTCCTCGAAAGCCCATTTAATAGCCAGCAATTCCCGGTTACCAACATCGTAGTTGGATTCAGCAGAAGAGAATTTCCTGGACATAAAGGCACAAGGATGTAATTCAAGGGAATCCGGATCCTTCTGAGAAAGGATTGCCCCTACTCCAACCTCCGAGGCATCAACCTCGACAATGAAAGGCAATTCTGGGTTGGGATGTCTAAGGACAGGGGCTGAGACAAAGGCTTGTTTCAAGGCCTGAAAAGATAACTCAGCTTCGCGTGACCAATTGGTAGGATCTGCTCCCTTCTTAGTCAGTGCCACAATGGGAGCAACTAGGTCAGAGAAAGAGTGAATAAATCTTCTATAGTAGTTCGCAAACCCTAAAAAGCGCTCAATTGCTTTTAAGTTGGTGGGTTGCGCCCAACTAAGGATGGCTTGGAGCTTCTTTGGTTCCATACGGAATCCCCGAGGGGAAATAATGTACCCTAAAAAGGATACCTCCGTGACATGAAATTCACACTTCTCCAGCTTGGCATATAGGTGATTTTCACGTAATTTCTTTAGCACCTGACGCACCTGGGTAACATGTTGTTCTACAGAGTCAGAATATATCAAAATATCGTCTAAGTAGACTACAACGAATCTTCCAAGAAACTCACGGAGCACATCGTTAATGAGATCCTGGAAAACTGCCGGAGCGTTAGACAGGCCGAATGGCATAACCAGATACTCATAGTGGCCTGACTGAGTACTGAATGCCGTTTTCCACTCATCCCCTGACTTGATTCTGATGAGGTTATATGCTCCTCTTAGGTCAATCTTAGAAAAAATCACAGCCGAACGTAGCTGATCAAAGAGGACAGAGATCAGCGGCAGAGGGTAAGTATTCTTTACTGAGATTTTATTCAAAGCTCTAAAGTCAATACAGGGTCTGAGTGAACCATCCTTCTTCTCTACGAAGAAGAAACCTGCACTTAAAGGGGATTTAGATGGCCTGATAAATCCTTTCTCAAGGCTTTCTTTCACATACTCATTCATGGCCACAGTTTCAGGACCAGACAATGCATATAACCTTCCTTTAGGCAACGTGGCACCAGGAATTAGCTCAATGGCACAATCATAAGGCCTATGGGGAGGCAGAATATCCGCATTGCCCTTGGAAAATACATCAACAAAATCCTGGTTTCTCTATCGTCCTAGTGGATGCTGGGGTTCCTGAAAGGACCATGGGGAATAGCGGCTCCGCAGGAGACAGGGCACAAAAAGTAAAGCTTTTCCAGGTCAGGTGGTGTGCACTGGCTCCTCCCCCTATGACCCTCCTCCAGACTCCAGTTAGATTTTTGTGCCCGGCCGAGAAGGGTGCAATCTAGGTGGCTCTCCTAAAGAGCTGCTTAGAAAAAGTTTAGCTAGGTTTTTTATTTTACAGTGGTTCCTGCTGGCAACAGGATCACTGCAACGAGGGACTGAGGGGAGAAGGAGTCAACTCACCTGCGTGCAGGATGGATTGGCTTCTTGGCTACTGGACATCGAGCTCCAGAGGGACGATCACAGGTACAGCCTGGATGGTCACCGGAGCCGCGCCGCCGGCCCCCTTGCAGATGCTGAAGTCAGAAGAGGTCCAGAATCGGCGGCTGAAGACTCCTGCAGTCTTCTAAAGGTAGCGCACAGCACTGCAGCTGTGCGCCATTTTCCTCTCAGCACACTTCACACGGCAGTCACTGAGGGTGCAGGGCGCTGGGTGGGGGCGCCCTGGGAGGCAAATGTACCTATATAAAAGGCTAAAAATACCTCACATATAGCCCCCAGAGGCTATATGGAGATATTAACCCCTGCCTGGATTCTCTAAAAAGCGGGAGACGAGCCCGCCGGAAAAGGGGCGGGGCCTATCTCCTCAGCACACGGCGCCATTTCCTCTCACAGCTCCGCTGGTCAGGACGGCTCCCAGGTCTCTCCCCTGCACTGCACTACAGAAACAGGGTAAAACAGAGAGGGGGGGCAAATTTATGGCGATAATTTGATATACAAAGCAGCTATAAGGGAGCACTTATTATAAGGCTATCCCTGATATATATATATAGCGCTTTTGGTGTGTGCTGGCAAACTCTCCCTCTGTCTCCCCAAAGGGCTGGTGGGTCCTGTCTTCGTTAGGAGCATTCCCTGTGTGTCTGCTGTGTGTCGGTACGTGTGTGTCGACATGTATGAGGACGATATTGGTGTGGAGGCGGAGCAATTGCCAAATATGAGGATGTCACCCCCTAGGGAGTCGACACCTGAATGGATGCCTTTATTCATGGAACTACGGGATAGTGTCAACACGCTAAAGCAGTCGTTTGACGACATGAGGCGACCGGACAATCAATTAGTGCCTGTCCAGGCGACTCAAACACCGTCAGGGGCTGTGAAACGCCCTTTGCCTCAGTCGGTCGACACAGACCCAGACACAGGCACTGACTCCAGTGGTGACGGTGACGAATCAACCGTATTTTCCAGTAGGGCCACACGTTATATGATTTTGGCAATGAAGGAGGCGTTACATTTAGCTGATACTACAGGTACCACTAAACAGGGTATTATGTGGGGTGTGAAAAAACTACCTATAGTTTTTCCTGAATCAGAAGAATTAAATGACGTGTGTAATGAAGCGTGGGTTGCCCCTGATAAAAAGCTACCTCCTAGGGTGGACAAGGCGCTAACACGCTTATCTAAACAAGTGGCGTTACCCTCTCCTGAGACGGCCGCACTTAAAGATCCATCAGATAGGAGGATGGAAAATATCCAAAAAAGTATATACACACATGCAGGTGTTATACTACGACCAGCTATAGCGACTGCCTGGATGTGCAGTGCTGGGGTAGTTTGGTCAGAGTCCCTGATTGAAAATATTGATACCCTGGACAGGGACAATATTTTACTGTCGTTAGAACAAATAAAGGATGCATTTCTTTATATGCGTGATGCACAGAGGGATATCTGCACACTGGCATCACGGGTAAGTGCTATGTCCATTTCGGCCAGAAGAGCTTTATGGACGCGACAGTGGACAGGCGATGCGGATTCAAAACGACATATGGAAGTTTTGCCGTATAAAGGGGAGGAGTTATTTGGAGTCGGTCTATCAGATTTGGTGGCCACGGCTACAGCCGGGAAATCCACCTTTCTACCTCAAGTCACTCCCCAACAGAAAAAGGCACCGACTTTTCAACCGCAGCCCTTTCGTTCCTTTAAAAATAAGAGAGCAAAGGGCTATTCGTATCTGCCACGAGGCAGAGGTCGAGGGAAGAGACAGCAACAGGCAGCTCCTTCCCAGGAACAGAAGCCCTCCCCGGCTTCTACAAAAGCCTCAGCATGACGCTGGGGCTTATCAAGCGGACTCGGGGACGGTGGGCGGTCGTCTCAAAAATTACAGCGCGCAGTGGGCTCACTCGCAGGTAGATCCCTGGATCCTGCAGATAATATCTCAGGGGTACAGGTTGGAATTAGAGACAGATCCACCTCGCCGTTTCCTGAAGTCTGCTTTACCAACGTCCCCCTCCGAGAGGGAGACGGTTTTGGAAGCCATTCACAAGCTGTACTCTCAGCAGGTGATAGTCAAGGTACCTCTTCTACAACAAGGGAAGGGGTATTATTCCACTCTTTTTGTGGTACCGAAGCCGGATGGCTCGGTAAGGCCTATTCTAAATCTGAAGTCCTTGAACCTGTACATAAAGAAGTTCAAGTTCAAGATGGAGTCACTCAGAGCAGTGATAGCGAACCTGGAAGAGGGGGACTTTATGGTATCCTTGGACATCAAGGATGCGTATCTCCACGTTCCAATTTACCCCTCACACCAGGGGTACCTCAGGTTCGTTGTACAAAACTGTCACTATCAGTTTCAGACGCTGCCGTTCGGATTGTCCACGGCACCTCGGGTCTTTACAAAGGTAATGGCCGAGATGATGATTCTTCTTCGAAGAAAAGGCATATTAATTATCCCATACTTGGACGATCTCCTAATAAGGGCAAGGTCCAGAGAACAGCTAGAGATGGGATTAGCACTGTCTCAAGAAGTGCTAAAACAGCACGGGTGGATTCTGAATATTCCAAAATCCCAGTTAATGCCGACAACTCGTCTGCTGTTCCTAGGGATGATTCTGGACACGGTTCAGAAAAAGGTTTTTCTCCCGGAGGAAAAAGCCAAGGAGTTATCCGAGCTTGTCAGGAACCTCCTAAAACCAGGAAAGGTGTCTGTACATCAATGCACAAGAGTCCTGGGAAAAATGGTGGCTTCTTACGAAGCAATTCCATTCGGCAGATTCCACGCAAGAATTTTCCAAAGGGATCTGTTGGACAAATGGTCAGGGTCGCATCTTCAGATGCACCTGAGGATAACCCTGTCTCCAAGGACAAGGGTGTCTCTTCTGTGGTGGTTGCAGAGTGCTCATCTATTGGAGGGCCGCAGATTCGGCATACAGGATTGGATCCTGGTGACCACGGACGCCAGCCTGAGAGGCTGGGGAGCAGTCACACAAGGAAGAAACTTCCAGGGAGTGTGGACGAGCCTGGAAACGTCTCTTCACATAAACATTCTGGAACTAAGAGCAATATACAATGCTCTAAGCCAGGCAGAACCTCTGCTTCAGGGAAAACCGGTGTTGATCCAGTCGGACAACATCACGGCAGTCGCCCATGTGAACAGACAGGGCGGCACAAGAAGCAGGAGTGCAATGGCAGAAGCTGCAAGGATTCTTCGCTGGGCAGAGAATCATGTGATAGCACTGTCAGCAGTGTTCATCCCGGGAGTGGACAACTGGGAAGCAGACTTCCTCAGCAGACACGATCTTCACCCGGGAGAGTGGGGACTTCATCCAGAAGTTTTCCACATGCTGGTAACCCGTTGGGAAAGACCAATGGTGGACATGATGGCGTCTCGCCTCAACAAAAAACTGGACAGGTATTGCGCCAGGTCAAGAGATCCGCTGGCAATAGCTGTGGACGCGCTGGTAACGCCTTGGGTGTACCAGTCGGTGTATGTGTTTCCTCCTCTGCCTCTCATACCAAAAGTATTGAGAATTATACGGCAAAGAGGCGTAAGAACGATACTAGTGGTTCCGGATTGGCCAAGAAGGACTTGGTACCCGGAACTTCAAGAGATGATCACGGAAGATCCGTGGCCTCTACCTCTAAGGAGGGACTTGCTTCAGCAGGGTCCCTGTCTGTTTCAAGACTTACCGCGGCTGCGTTTGACGGCATGGCGGTTGAACGCCGGATCCTAAAGGAAAAAGGCATGCCGGAAGAAGTCATTCCTACTTTGATTAAAGCAAGGAAGGAAGTAACCGTGCAACATTATCACCGAATTTGGCGAAAATATGTTGCGTGGTGCGAAGATCGGAGTGCTCCGACGGAGGAATTTCAACTGGGTCGATTCCTACATTTCCTGCAATCAGGATTGTCTATGGGTCTCAAATTGGGATCTATTAAGGTTCAAATTTCGGCCCTGTCGATTTTCTTTCAAAAAGAATTGGCTTCAGTCCCTGAAGTCCAGACCTTTGTTAAGGGAGTGCTGCATATACAGCCTCCTGTGGTGCCTCCAGTGGCACCCTGGGATCTCAATGTGGTTTTGGACTTTCTAAAATCTCATTGGTTTGAACCACTAAAAAAGGTGGATTTGAAATATCTCACATGGAAAGTGACCATGCTTCTAGCCCTGGCTTCGGCCAGGAGAGTATCAGAACTGGCAGCTTTATCTTACAAAAGCCCATATCTGATTTTCCATTCGGACAGGGCAGAACTGCGGACTCGTCCGCATTTTCTCCCTAAGGTGGTGTCAGCATTTCATCTGAACCAGCCTATTGTAGTGCCTGCGGCTACAAGTGACTTGGAGGACTCCAAGTTACTGGACGTTGTCAGAGCATTAAAAATATATATTGCAAGGACAGCTGGAGTCAGAAAATCTGACTCGTTGTTTATATTGTATGCACCCAACAAGATGGGTGCTCCTGCGTCTAAGCAGACGATTGCTCGTTGGATCTGTAGCACAATCCAACTTGCACATTCTGTGGCAGGCCTGCCACAGCCTAAATCTGTAAAGGCCCATTCCACAAGGAAGGTGGGCTCATCTTGGGCGGCTGCCCGAGGGGTCTCGGCATTACAACTTTGCCGAGCAGCTACGTGGTCAGGGGAGAACACGTTTGTAAAATTTTACAAATTTGATACTCTGGCTAAGGAGGACCTGGAGTTCTCTCATTCGGTGCTGCAGAGTCATCCGCACTCTCCCGCCCGTTTGGGAGCTTTGGTATAATCCCCATGGTCCTTTCAGGAACCCCAGCATCCACTAGGACGATAGAGAAAATAAGATTTTACTTACCGATAAATCTATTTCTCGGAGTCCGTAGTGGATGCTGGGCGCCCATCCCAAGTGCGGATTATCTGCAATAATTGTACATAGTTATTGTTAACTAATTCGGGTTATTGTTGAAGGAAGCCATCTTTCAGAGGCTCCGCTGTTATCATACTGTTAACGGGGTTTAGATCACAAGTTGTACGGTGTGATTGGTGTGGCTGGTATGAGTCTTACCCGGGATTCAAAATCCTCCCTTATTGTGTACGCTCGTCCGGGCACAGTACCTAACTGGAGTCTGGAGGAGGGTCATAGGGGGAGGAGCCAGTGCACACCACCTGACCTGGAAAAGCTTTACTTTTTGTGCCCTGTCTCCTGCGGAGCCGCTATTCCCCATGGTCCTTTCAGGAACCCCAGCATCCACTACGGACTCCGAGAAATAGATTTATCGGTAAGTAAAATCTTATTATTCCCCAGGAATGGGTGCGGGAACGGCGGCAGCTACTCGGATAGGAAGCGTAATACATTCTTTACTACAGATGGTACCCCATTGTAAGATCTCCCCCGACTGCCAATCAATGATGGGATTATGAAAGGCCAGCCAAGGGTGACCCAGAACCACTGGAACTGCTGGACAATGTGTAAGGAAAAACTCAATCTTTTCAGAATGCAGAGCTCCCACCGAGAGTAAAACAGGAGGTGTACATAGAGAAATAACCCCATTGGACAAGGGACTCCCATCTAAACCATGCATGGTGACACACCTACCCAAGGTTAACTGAGGAATACCTAAGGCCTTGGCCCATGTTAAATCCATAAAGTTCCCTGCAGCTCCACTGTCCACAAAAACAGAGACCGAGGAACAGAGGCTGCCAAAGGAAACTTTAGCAGGAACTAACAGTGAATTATTTGAGGAGATGAGCTGCAGACCAAAGTGAACCCCCTCACAACTCACTTGGTCAGGAAGTTTCCCGACTTGTTCGGACAACTACGGGCAAAATGTCCCTTACCTCCACAGTATAAACAAAGACCAGAATTTTGCCTCCTGGTTCTTTCTTCAGGAGACAATTTGGAGAGACCTATCTGCATAGGCTCCTCCATGTCAACAGGAATGGAAAGAACACAAGGAGCAGTCCCGACAGATGCCCCTTTTTCAGCCCTCCGCTCTCTGAGCCGACGATCTATCTTAATAGAGAGCTCCATGAGTTTATCGAGAGTCTCAGGAGCGGGATACTGAAGGAGACTGTCTTTTATAGATTCAGATAAGCCGAGGCGAAACTGACTGCGCAGGGCTGGGTCATTCCATCCACAGTCGTTCGACCAACGGCGAAACTCTGTACAATAATTCTCTACGGGATTCCTACCCTGTCTAAGAGCACGCAACTGACTCTCAGCGGACGCCTCTCTATCAGGGTCGTCATACAATAGCCCCAAAGATTTTAAAAAGGCGTCTACAGACGACAAGGCCGGGTCGTCTGTCTTTAAACCAAAAGCCCAGGTCTGAGGATCCCCCTGAAGCAGAGAAATAATAATTCCAACCCGCTGAGCCTCTGTACCTGAGGAGACTGGTCTTAAACGAAAATAAAGTTTACAAGACTCTTTAAAATTAAAAAACTGTTTTCTATCCCCAGAAAAACGGTCAGGCAGATGCATTTTTGGTTCAGGGATGACCCTCGGGGAAGTCCGTAACAGATCTTCCTGTGACCTCACCCGGAGGGACAGATCCTGAACCATCTGAGTAAGTTCTTGAATCTGACTAACTAGAAGCTGGCCAGGATTTGGCCCAACACTGGCGGGATTCATAAGGCCGAAAAATCTCCCAACTGAATAAGTGAGAAAAAATTAACTCCTGTTAATTAAAATTTTTTCTTTTGTCTGGCCGGTGATAATGTTATGATTCCCGTACTCCAGACCAGAGGAGATCTTACGACAGAGGTCTGAGTACTGGGAAGATATGCTGGTAGTGGGAGCAGGAGAGCCTAGTAACCCCTGGCGCCCTAACTCCGTTGTCTCGCCCGTGTTATCAGAAATCCCCTGCGAGACTATGGTTGCTTGAGCCCATGGCAGCCGCGTTCGAAGGGCGGATTATGTCTGCCCAACCCCGATGCCCCCGCAGGTCTTAATGGGAGACAAGGGGAAATCCGAGACAGGGTGATAACAAGGGGCCCTCTGACTAAGCAACCAGGCCAGGGGTTACAAGCTAACTAACTTAAACCAAGGTATGTGCGGACTAGCCGCCAGGGAAAAGGACAACCAAAGATCCACTGATCCGTTACTCCTATCCAGCACCGCTGGATACCAGAGTGGATCTGTGGGAGCGGAATCCTCCGCAAAAGCTCCAGAACACAAATATACTAAATAATAAACAGTAAGCGGACAAGCTGCAACACACGGCTGCGCCGCGACTCACGAACACCACAGGATGTTAAAGGTGCTCGGGCAGACTCCAGGAATAGATGACAAATATCCGAGTACAGGACCACTGAGGACAGGAACAACCGGATTGAGCAGGACTGGAAACTCTCTGCAACTGACAAAGGCAAACAGGAAGCTATCACCGGCGTCTGTGAGAAGTCCAAAGGGTGCTTATAAGTGTGAGCTCCCCAATCAGGAGCCAGACTGGTTCATCACAATTAATGCCGTGCAGCTTGCATGCTGCACGGCCAGCACACCATGATACAATCAGCACACCATGATAAGATTAGGGCAGACCCAGCAACGGGGAACGCGGCTGAACGTGGCGTCCCCGTTGCTAAGGTCAGAGCGGCTCCGTGCGCCCGGCGTCTAGCGTTGCCAGGGAGCCGGCGGCTGCACGCGCCCGGCGTCCCTGGTTGCTAGGCGCCGGGCCGCACCGACGAGCGGACCCCGGCGCCTAACAAAGAGTGAGATAAATATTGGTGGATGTTTGCGAGTGTTTATTCTGGTGGCCAATTGTGGTTGTCAAAGTACTTGCAGAGAAGTAAGTATAAAGCTCATGAGTGGTTAGAAGAGGGGAGTGGAGAATAGAAGCTGTAATGTGCACAGAGGGGTGAGTTTTAGGGTGAGTGGAGAATGTGTTACATTTGGTGAGAATTCCATGAATTGAAATAAGAAACAGTAGTTTGATGAACATGCTGTGGTCCTTTGTGAGATAATTTTGGGTTAAGTGGTGTAGGAATAAGTTTTCTCTTACGTCCTAGAGGATGCTGGGGACTCCAAAAGGACCATGGGGTATAGACGGGCTCCGCAGGAAATCAGGCACACTAAAAGACTTTAGACTGGGTGTGAACTGGCTCCTCCCTCTATGCCCCTCCCCCAGACTCCAGTTAGACTTTGTGCCCAGGAGTGATGGGTCACACACTAGGGGAGCTCTACTGAGTTTCTCTAGAAAAGACTTTTGTTAGGTTTTTTATTTTCAGGGACTTGCTGGCTACAGGTTCCCTGCAGCGTGGGAGTGAGGGGAGAGAAGCAGGACCTACTTCTGTGAGTTTCAAGGCTTCTGCTTCTCGGCTACTGCACACCATTAGCTGCAGAGGGTTCAATCACTTGGTGCGCCTAGCTGCTTGTTCCCAGAGCCACGCCGTCCATCCCCTCACAGAGCCAGAAGAAAGAAGTCGGGTGAGTATGTGAAGTACAGAAGACATCAGGACGGCAGAAGACTTCAGAGATCAGGTAACAGCACAGCGGTAACGCTGTGCTCCATGCTCCCTCTCATTACACCAACGGTATTCACTTGGGTGCAGGGCGCTGGGGGGGGGGCGCCCTGGGCAGCATGTCTCTGGAGTCAGAAGGCGGCAGAACGTTGGGGAAGGCTGCGGTACTCTCCACAGACCCCCGCCGCCATAAAAATTCATTTTTTACATGTTTAAATTTGGCGGGCCGGAGCCCGTCGGGAAGGGGCGGAGCTTCGGTCCGGAGATCACCGGCGCCATTTTCTCTCCACGAGGACAGAGAGGAGACGCTGCGGTGGACCTCCGGGGCTCCTAATAGCAAGTATTAAGGGGCAATCTTTACTGGTGGGGCCACAGTCGGGTGATCCAGAAATTGTTAAGGCGCTGAGATATATATATATATATCTATCGTGTATAACGATATATAGGCGCCGGGGTGTGGGCTGGCATACTCCCTCTGTGTCCCTTACCTGGCTTCTATTGTAGGCCTGTGACCTACAGAGTTGTGTAGGTTGTGAGCAGTGTCGGTACTAGGTGTCGACATGTCTGAGGCTGAGGTTTCTTCCCCGGAGGATGGGGGAGTGGATGCAGGGCTCGACTTAGGAATGTCGACGCAGCCGGCTCCTGACTTAGTGATGTTGTTAAGTACACTGAATTCCAGTGTCACTTCGTTGTCAAAAAGATTAGATAAGTCTGAGGAGCAGACCCAGGTATGGAGAAGATCCATGGAAGAGGCTTTGTCCCAGGTCCAGACCCCATCTGGGTCACAAAAGAGACCTTTTAATAAGGTTGATACTGATACCGACACGGATTCTGATTCCGATGTCGATTTCACGGAAGCAGCGGTACATCCCCGCTTACTTAAAAGCATTCATTACATGATTGTAGCTATAAAAGAGGTTTTGAACATTTCTGACGAACCTGCAGTGCAGGAAACAAGGATTTGCTTGTTCAAAGGGAAAAAACCTGAGGAAAAATTTCCTCCCTCTCATGAAATGAATGCTCTTTGTGAAAAGGCTTGGGAGTCGCCGGATAAAAAATGGCAGATTCCTAAGAGAATTTACATGGCGTATCCCTTTCCCTCAGACGACAGGGAAAAATGGGAAACATCTCCAACTGTTGACAAGGCTTTATCTCGTTTGTCTAAGAAAGTGGCGCTTCCGTCTCCTGAGACTGCGACTCTAAAGGATCCGGCGGATCGCAAGCTGGAGACGTCTCTGAAGTCCATTTTCACTAATTCTGGCGCGTTGCTCAGACCCGCTGTGGCGTCCGTATGGGTGAGTAGTGCCATTGCTAAATGGGCTGAAAGTTTAGCAAATGAAGTAGAGACTCTAGATAGAGATAATGTACTACTAACTCTTGGTTATATTAAGGACGCTGCGGATTATATGAAGGATGCGGCAAGGGACATCTGTCTCTTGGCTTCCAGAACCAACGCCATGTCCGTATCTGCTAGGAGAGCCCTGTGGATCCATCAATGGAATGCGGATGCCGACTCCAAAAAGAATATGGAAGCACTACCATTTAAAGGTACTGTCCTGTTCGGTGACGGCTTGGCTGACCTGGTCTCAACCGCGACCGCGGGTAAGTCCTCATTTCTTCCTTATGTCCCCACACAACAGAAAAAGGCACCACATCCACAGATGCAGTCCTTTCGTCACAACAAATACAGACGTGGAAAAGGCTCGGCCTTTCTCGCCTCCAAGGGTAGAGGGAGGGGACGAAAATCTACTGCAGGGTCAAACGCACAGGACCATAAGTCCTCCGTTGCCCCTGCCAAGCCCGCCGCATGACGCTGGGGCTTCCCTGGGGGAGTCCGAACCGGTGGGGGGCCGACTTCGAAGTTTCAGTCAGGTCTGGTTTCAATCAGATCTGGATCCCTGGATTCTGGAGATCGTGTCCCGGGGTTACAAACTGGAATTTCAGGAGTTACCTCCTCATCGGTTCTTCATTTCGGCATTACCGGCTTGTCTTCTAGACAGGGAGGTAGTGCTAGCAGCAATTCAAAAACTATGTCTGCAGAGGGTCATTGTTCCCGTCCCCTCTTCTCAGAGGGGGGAAGGGTTCTATTCGAGCCTCTTCGTAGTGCCGAAACCGGACGGTTCGGTCAGACCAATTCTAAATTTAAAATCCCTCAATCCATACTTGAAAGTGTTCAAGTTCAAGATGGAATCCCTTCGTGCGGTCATTTCCAGTCTGGAGGGGGGGGAGTATATGGTGTCAGTCGACATAAAAGATGCCTACTTACATGTCCCAATATACCCTTCGCATCAGGCCTTCCTCAGGTTTGCGATACAGGACTCTCATTACCAATTTCAGACGTTGCCGTTTGGTCTTTCCACGGCTCCGAGAATTTTCACCAAGGTCATGGCAGAAATGATGGTGCTGCTTCGCAAACAGGGGGTTTCCATTATCCCGTACTTGGACGATCTCCTGATAAAGGCGCGGTCCAAGGAACGGTTACTAAAGGATGTGGAGTTGTCCCTGTCGGTTCTGAAACAACATGGTTGGGTCCTAAATTTACCAAAGTCACAGTTGATTCCGACCACACGTCTTCCATTTCTGGGTATGATTCTGGATACAGGGGTGCAGAAGGTATTCCTTCCAGAAGAAAAGGCTCGGGAGTTACAGACGATGGTCAGGGACCTTCTGAAACCGACACGGGTGTCAGTACATCATTGTACCCGGGTTCTGGGGAAGATGGTCGCGACGTACGAAGCCATTCCCTATGGCAGGTTTCACGCCCGGGTATTTCAGTGGGACTTACTGAGCAAGTGGTCAGGGTCCCACCTACACATTCACCAGAAGATCAGTCTGTCCCCCAGAACCAGAATATCCCTACTATGGTGGCTAAAAGTGGATCACCTCCTGGAGGGACGCCGCTTCGGGATCCAAGAGTGGGTACTGCTGACAACGGACGCAAGTCTCCGGGGCTGGGGCGCGGTCACCCGAGGAAGAAATTTCCAGGGAAGATGGTCGACCCAAGAAGCCTGTCTCCATATAAATGTTCTAGAATTAAGAGCCATTTACAACGGCCTGCTCCAAGCAAAAAGTCTTCTCCAGGGTCATCCGGTTCTGGTACAGTCAGACAACATCACAGCAGTGGCCCATGTAAACCGCCAAGGCGGAACAAAGAGCAGACCGGCGATGGGAGAGTCGACAAAGATACTTCGCTGGGCGGAACAACACCTCAGCGCACTGTCGGCGGTCTTCCTACCAGGGGTGGACAACTGGGAAGCGGACTTTCTCAGCAGACACGATCTTCATCCGGGAGAGTGGGCTCTGCACCAAGAGGTTTTTGCAGAAGTGACAGATCGCTGGGGAATTCCAATGATAGACATGATGGCGTCTCGACTCAACAAGAAGCTCCCGAGATACTGTTCCAGAGCAAGGGACCCACAGGCCACGGCAGTGGACGCCCTGGTATCGCCGTGGATATTCCGATCGGTGTATGTGTTCCCTCCTCTTCCGCTCATTCCAAGGGTGCTGGCAATCATTCGTCGAACAGGGGTTCAGGCAATTCTGGTCGCACCAGACTGGCCAAGAAGGGCCTGGTACCCGGATCTTCAGAACCTGGTAGTGGACGATCCTTGGCCGCTTCCTCTAAGAGAGGATCTGTTGATGCAGGGTCCGTGTGTGTTTCCAGACTTACCGCGGCTACGTTTGATGGCATGGAGGTTGAGCGCCAGATCTTAGCTCGCAAGGGTATTCCCAGAGAGGTCATTCCAACTCTCATGAAGGCTAGGAAGGAGGTTACGGCGAAACATTACCACCGTATTTGGAGGAAATACATTTCCTGGTGTGAGGTTAAAAAGGCCCCGGTGGAGAAGTTTCACTTGGGCCGTTTTCTCCATTTCTTACAAGCAGGGGTAGATGCAGGCTTGAAGTTGGGTTCCATTAAGGTGCAGATTTCAGCTCTGTCAATTTTCTTTCAACGAGAATTAGCTACCATTCCAGAGGTGCAGACGTTTGTGAAAGGCGTGATGCATATCAATCCTCCATTTGTACCACCGGTAGCACCATGGGACCTTGAGGTGGTCCTGAGATTCCTTATGTCTTCGTGGTTTGAACCTTTGCGGAAGGTTGATTTAAGATTTCTCACTTGGAAGGTGGTTATGCTGTTGGCACTGGCATCTGCCAGACGAGTGTCAGAATTGGCAGCATTATCGCATAAGAGTCCGTATTTGATTTTTCATGCGGATAGAGCGGAATTGAGGACTCGGCCACAATTTCTTCCAAAGGTGGTTTCGTCTTTCCACATTAACCAGCCTATTGTGGTTCCGGTAGCTTCGGAGGTTGGGGCGGTTCCAAAGTCCCTAGATGTGGTAAGAGCGTTAAAGATTTACATCTCCAGGACAGCCGTTGCTAGGAAGACTGAAGCGTTGTTTGTGTTATATGCAGCAAACAAGCTTGGACATCCAGCGTCGAAGCAAACGATTGCTCGCTGGATTTGTAATACGATTCAACAGGCTTATTCATCGGTTGGGTTACCGGTACCGAAGGTGGTGAAAGCCCATTCCACTAGGAAGGTGGGTTCTTCTTGGGCGGCTGCTCGAGGGGTCTCGGCACTTCAACTATGCCGAGCGGCTACTTGGTCGGGTTCGAACACGTTTGCAAAATTTTATAAGTTCGATACTCTGGCCGAGGAGGACCTGGCGTTTGCTCAGTCGGTGCTGCAGAGTCGTCCGCACTCTCCCGCCCGTTCAGGAGCTTTGGTATAATCCCCATGGTCCTTTTGGAGTCCCCAGCATCCTCTAGGACGTAAGAGAAAGTAGGATTTTGGTACTCACCGTTAAATCCTTTTCTCCTAGTCCGTAGAGGATGCTGGGCGCCCGTCCCAGTGCGGACTATTTCTTACTTTATGAGATCATCTTGCGGTTGAGTTGTTTTATGCAACGTTGGTTATTTCAGCTGGTTGCTGAAGGTTTACAGTTAAATGTTTTACGGTTTTGGAGTTGTTCCGGTTGTGCGGAATGTCTTTGGTGTGGGCTGGTAGTTTGATTAGCCCTTTGTTAAACAAAAATCTTTCCATGTACTGTCCATCTCTCCTGGGCACAGTTCCTATAACTGGAGTCTGGGGGAGGGGCATAGAGGGAGGAGCCAGTTCACACCCAGTCTAAAGTCTTTTAGTGTGCCTGATTTCCTGCGGAGCCCGTCTATACCCCATGGTCCTTTTGGAGTCCCCAGCATCCTCTACGGACTAGGAGAAAAGGATTTAACGGTGAGTACCAAAATCCTACTATTTAAGTAAGTTACCTTTCCTTGATGGTGCTCAATGTTTGTTCAGCTGTTTTTTTAACTGTTCGGATAACACACTTCTTATTTCCACACTTATTAAATTCCACGCAAGCTACCCCCAGCAAGCTGACCCCTTGACATTACACAGTAACAACAGGGGATGTGTCTCGGTGATGACTGGAGAGGTGACTGCTGGGAATGGGACATTATACAGTAACACCAGGGGATGTGTCTGGGTGATGACTGGAGAGGTGACTGCTGGGAATGGGACATTATACAATAACACCAGGGGACGTGTCTGGGTGATGACTGGAGAGGTGACTGCTGGGAATGGGACATTATACAGTAACACCAGGGGACGTGTCCGGGTGATGACTGGAGAGGTGACTGCTGGGAATGGGGCATTATACAGTAACACCAGGGGAAAGTGTCTGGGTGATGACTGGAGAGGTGACTGCTGGTAATGGGACATTATACAGTAACACCAGGGGATGTGTCTGTGTGATGACTGGAGAGGTGACTGCTGGTAATGGGACATTATACAGTAACACCAGGGGATGTGTCTGGGTGATGACTGGAGAGGTGACTGCTGGGAATGGGACATTATATTGGGCATTATACAGTAACACCAGGGGATGTGTCTGGATGATGACTTGAGAGGTGACTGCTGAGAATGGCGCATTATACAGTAAAATCAGGGGATGTGTCTGGGTGATGACTAGACAGGTGACTGCTGGGAATGGGCCATTATGCAGTAACACCAGGGAATGTGTCTGGGTGATGACTGGAGAGGTGACTGCTGGGAATGGGGCTTTATACAGTAACACCAGGGGATGTGTCTGAATGGGGCATTATACAGTAACACCAGGGGACGTGTCTGGGTGATGACTGGAGAGGTGACTGCTGGGAATGGGTATTATACAGTAACACCGGGAATGTGTCCGGGTGATGACTGGAGAGGTGACTGCTGGGAATGGGGCATTATACAGTAACACCGGGGGACATGTCTGGGTGATGACTGGAGAGGTGACTGCTGGTGATGGGGCATTATACAGTGTGATGACTAGACAGGTGACTGCTGGGAATGGGACATTATACAGTAACACCAGGGGACGTGTCTGGGTGATGACTGGAGAGGTGACTGCTGGGAATGGGCCATTATACAGTAACACCAGAGGACGTGTCTGGGTGATGACTGGAGAGGTGACTGCTGCGAATGGGGCACTATACAGTAACACCAGGGTACGTGTCCGGGTGATGACTGGAGAGGTGACTGCTGGGAATGGGACATTATACAGTAACACCGGGGGATATGTCTGGGTGATGACTGGAGAGGTGACTGCTGGGAATGGGACATCAAACAGTAACACCAGGGGATGTGTCTGGTGATGACTGGAGAGGTGACTGCTGGGAATGGGACATTATACAGTAACACCAGGGGATGTGTCTGGTGATGACTGGAGAGGTGACTGCTGGGAATGGGACATTATACAGTAACACCAGGGAATGTGTCTGGGTGATGACTGGAGAGGTGACTGCTGGGAATGGGGCATTATGCAGTAACACCAGTTGATGTGTCTGGGTGATGACTGGAGAGGTGACTGCTGGAAAGGGGCATTGTACAGTAACACCAGTTGATGTGTCTGGGTGATGACTGGAGAGGTGACTGCTGGGAATGGGGCATTATACAGTAACACCAGGGGACGTGTCTGGGTGATGACTGGAGAAGTGACTGCTGGGAATAGGACATTATACAGTAACACCAGGGGACGTGTCTGGGTGATGACTGGAGAGGTGACTGCTGGGAATGGGACATTATACAGTAACACCAGGGGATGTGTCTGGGTGATGACTAGAGAGGTGACTGCTGGGAATGGGGCATTATACAGTAACACCAGGGGAAGTGTCTGGGTGATGACTGTAGAGGTGACTGTTGGGAATGGGACATTATACAGTAACACCGGGGGGGGGGGGGGTGTCTGGGTGATGACTGGAGAGGTGACTGCTGGGAATGGGACATTATACAGTAACACCAGGGGATGTGTCTGGGTGATGACTGGAGAGGTGACTGCTGGGAATGGAACATTATACAGTAACACCAGGGGATGTGTCTGGGTGATGACTGGAGAGATGACTGCTGGGAATGGGACATTATACAGTAACACCAGGGGATGTGTCTGGGTGATGACTGGAGAGGTGACTGCTGGGAATGGGGCATTATACAGTAACAGGGGGATGTGTCTGGGTGATGACTGGAGAGGTGACTGCTGGGAATGGGGCATTATACAGTGACACCCGGGGACGTGTCCGGGTGATGACTGGAGAGGTGACTGCTGGGAATGGGACATTATACAGTAACACCAGGGGATGTGTCTGGGTGATGACTGGAGAGGTGACTGCTGGGAATGGGACATTATACAGTAACACCAGGGGAAGTGTCTGGGTGATGACTGTATCACTGTGTGTGTCAGGTTCCTATAAGGTGTCAGGATGTTACTGTCTATGTCTCCATGCAGGAGGGGGAGTATATAGAGGAACACAGGGGTCTGTACAAGGACGTGATGATGGAGAATCACTGGCCCCTCACATCACTGGGTAAGAGAAGACTGTCATGTATTGTACAGGGGAGAGCAGGTATGGGGCCCCCTATATACACACATCATCTGATAATCACATGTATACACTGTACTCAGTCACTGTGTGTCTCCTACAGATGGGCCCAGTAACAGAGATACCCCAGAGAGATGTCCCCGTCCTCTATATTCCCAGGATTGTACAGAGGAGAATCACAGGATCCCACAGGAGGATCAGGTAGGTGGGATTTAGGGTCTCACCAATATACCAAAGTGACTGTAACTATATGATCTGTAGAGAAGCTGTGTGTCTTATACACTGATATTATACTGTTTCACCTCAGTTTAATCTGACTGTATGCAAATGTCATTATAGTGTTTGTTTGTTTGTTTGTTTTTTAGGTAGAACGCGTGTTCAATACTAAAATACAAGATACAGAGGGAGAAGAAAAGACGTATGTGACTGATATAAAGGCAGAAGATATAGAGGGAGAAGAAGAGACGTATGTGACTGATATAAAGGAAAAAGATATAGAGGGAGAAGAAGAAACGAATGTGACGGATATAAAGGCAGAAGATATAGAGGGAGAAGAAGAGACGTATGTGACTGATATAAAGGCAGAAGATATAGAGGGAGAAGAAGAGACGTGTGTGACTGATATAAAGGCAGAAGATATAGAGGGAGAAGAAGAGACGTGTGTGACTGATATAAAGGCAGAAGATACAGAGGGAGAAGAAGAGACGTATGTGACTGATATAAAGGTAGAAGATATAGAGGGAGAAGAAGAGACGTATGTGACTGATATAAAGGCAGAAGATATAGAGGGAGAAGAAGAGACGTATGTGACTGATATAAAGGCAGAAGATACAGAGGGAGAAGAAAAGACGTATGTGACTGATATAAAGGCAGAAGATATAGAGGGAGAAGAAGAGACGTATGTGACTGATATAAAGGCAGAAGATATAGAGGGAGAAGAAGAGACGTATGTGACTGATATAAAGGAAAAAGATATAGAGGGAGAAGAAGAGACGAATGTGACAGATATAAAGGCAGAAGATATAGAGGGAGAAGAAGAGACGTATGTGACTGATATAAAGGCAGAAGATATAGAGGGAGAAGAAGAGACGTGTGTGACTGATATAAAGGCAGAAGATTTAGAGGGAGAAGAAGAGACGTATGTGACTGATATGAAGGCAGAAGATACAGAGGGAGAAGAAGAGACGTATGTGAGGGGTAATTAGCAGTGTAAGGAGGAGGAGATCCCTACAGATATCAGCACAGGTGAGTAATAAACAATTGTTACAGAAAAGAGTCACATATTCTCCTTTCTCAGTCTCTACAGCAATCTCTTATCCTACACCCTCCTCTGTCAGTACAAACTAATGAGGAATATGTATTTTCCCAGTGGGGGAGTTAAGAGCCATCAGCCCCTCACATCATGTCACTGTGTGTTGCCAGCCCAGAGATCTGACCAGTCTCCTCCCCACACTCTCTGGTATATCTCATACATCAGGAGCCATCAGCCCCTATTATACTCCTGCTCTCCCCCTCACATCATGTCACTGTGTGTTACCAGCCCAGAGATCTGACCAGTCTCCTTCCACACTCTCTGGTGTATCTCATACATCAGGAGAGATCAGCCCATATTATACTACTGCTCTCCTCCTCACATCATGTCACTGTGTGTTACCAGCCCAGAGATCTGACCAGTCTCCTTCCACACTCTCTGGTGTATCTCATACATCAGGAGAGATCAGCCCATATTATACTCCTGCTCTCCCCCTCACATCATGTCACTGTGTGTTACCAGCCCAGAGATCTGACCAGTCTACTCCCCACACTCTCTGGTGTATCTCATACATCAGGAGCCATCAGCCCCTATTATACTCCTGCTCTCCCCTCACATCATGTCACTGTGTGTTACCAGCCCAGAAATCTGACCAGTCTCCTCACCACACTCTCTGGTGTATCTCATACATCAGGAGCCATCAGCCCCTATTATACTCCTGCTCTCCCCCTCACATCATGTCACTGTGTGTTACCAGACCAGAGATCTGACCAGTCTCCTCCCCACACTCTCTGGTGTATCTCATACATCAGTTGCCATCAGCCCCTATTATACTCCTGCTCTCCCCCTCACATCATGTCACTGTGTGTTACCAGCCCAGAGATCTGACCAGTCTCCTCCCCACACTCTCTGGTGTATCTCATACATCAGAAGCCATCAGCCCCTATTATACTCCTGCTCTCCCCCTCACATCATGTCACTGTGTGTTACCAGCCCAGAGATCTGACCAGTCTCCTCCCCACACTCTCTGGTGTATCTCATACATCAGGAGTCATCAGCCCCTATTATACTTCTGCTCTCCCCTCACATCATGTCACTGTGTGTTACCAGCCCAGAGATCTGACCAGTCTCCTCCCCACACTCTCTGGTGTATCTCATACATCAGGAGCCATCAGCCCCTATTATACTCCTGCTCTCCCCCTCACATCATGTCACTGTGTGTTACCAGCCCAGAGATCTGACCAGTCTCCTCCCCACACTCTCTGGTGTATCTCATACATCAGAAGCCATCAGCCCCTATTATACTCCTTCTCTCCTCCTCACATCATGTCACTGTGTGTTACCAGCCCAGAGATCTGACCAGTCTCCTCCCCACACTCTCTGGTGTATTTCATACATTAGGAGCCATCAGACCCTATTATACTCCTGCTCTCCTCCTCACATCATGTCACTGTGTGTTACCAGCCCAGAGATCTGACCAGTCTCCTCCCCACACTCTCTGGTGTATCTCATACATCAGGAGCCATCAGCCCCTATTATACTCCTGCTCTCCCCTCACATCATGTCACTGTGTGTTACCAGCCCAGAGATCTGACCAGTCTCCTCCCCACACTCTCTGGTGTATCTCATACATCAGTAGCCATCAGCCCCTATTATACTCCTGCTCACCCCCTCACATCATGTCACTGTGTTACCAGCCCAGAGATCTGACCAGTCTCCTCCCCACACTCTCTGGTGTATCTCATACATCAGGAGCCATCAGCCCCTATTATACTCCTGCTCTCCCCCTCACATCATGTCACTGTGTGTTACCAGCCCAGAGATCTGACCAGTCTCCTCCCCACACTCTCTGGTGTATCTCATACATCAGGAGACATCTGCCCCTATTATACTCCTGCTCTCCCCCTCACATATGTCACTGTGTGTCACCAGCCCAGAGATCTGACCAGTCTCCTCCCCACACTCTCTGGTGTATCTCATACATCAGAAGCCATCAGCCCCTATTTTCTCATACGTCCTAGAGCAGGGCTGGCTAAACCAGTCCTCGAGATCTACCAACAGTTCACATTTTCCAGGCCACCTAGCTGGTGCACAGGTGTAGTCATTACTAATTAAGATGTGCTGCATTCATTCCTAACTGACAATTCTACAGATCTCCAGGAGGCCTGGAAAACATGAACTGTTGGTAGATCTCGAGGACCGGTTTGGCCAGCCCTGTCCTAGAGGATGCTGGGGTCACATTCAGAACCATGGGGTATAGACGGGATCTGCAGGAGACATGGACACTTTAAGACTTTCAAAGGGTGTGAACTGGCTCCTCCCTCTATGCCCCTCCTCCAGACTCCAGTTTTAGAATTGTGCCCAGTGAGACTGGATGCACTCCAGGGGAGCTCTACTGAGTTTTTCTGAAAAGACTTATGTTAGGTTTTTTATATTCAGGGAGATCTGCTGGTAACAGTCTCCCTGCTTCGTGGGACTTAGGGGAGAGAAGTATGACCCACTTCCAGTGAGTTCAAGGGCTCTGCTTCTGGCTACAGGACACCATTAGCTCCTGAGGGTGCTGATTGCTGGGTACGCCTAGATGCTCACTCCCGCAGCCGGCCGTCACCCCCTTACAGAGCCAGAAGACAGAAGACAGGTGAGTAGCTGAAGAAAAGAAGGTTTCTCTTCAGTGACGGCATTCTGAGGTACCGCACCATGCTACCACACACACTCAGCACTGCTGGGGGGGGGGGGAAGGGTGCCCTGGGCAGCGTAAATCCTCGTTAAAACAACTGCCAAGAGGGGACATTAGTGCCAAGGCACTGTCCTAACCCCCGCCAGCGGAATAAATTATTTATTTCTCTGACGTCCTAGTGGATGCTGGGAACTCCGTAAGGACCATGGGGAATAGACGGGCTCCGCAGTAGACTGGGCACTCTAAAAGAAAGATTAGGTACTATCTGGTGTGCACTGGCTCCTCCCTCTATGCCCCTCCTCCAGACCTCAGTTAGAATCTGTGCCCGGCCAGAGCTGGGTGCTCCTAGTGGGCTCTCCTGAGCTTGCTAGAAAAGAAAGTATTTGTTAGGTTTTTTATTTTCAGTGAGATCTGCTGGCAACAGACTCACTGCTACGAGGGACTGAGGGGAGAGAAGCAAACCTACCTGCTTGCAGCTAGCTTGTGCTTCTAAGGCTACTGGGCACCATTAGCTCCAGAGGGTTCAAACGCAGGGCCTGACCTCGATCATCCGTTCCCGGAGCCGCGCCGTCGCCCCCCTTGCAGAGCCAGAAGACAGAAGAGAACGACAAAATTGGCGGCTGAAGACTCCTGTCTTCATTAAGGTAGCGCACAGCACTGCAGCTGTGCGCCATTGCTCCCATAGCACACCACACACTCCGGTCACTGTAGGGTGCAGGGCGCTGGGGGGGGGGGGGGGGGGGGCGCCCTGGGCAGCAATTATAAATACCTTTTGGCAAAAATACACATAATACAGTCTCCGGACTGTATATGTGTAAAAACCCCCGCCATTAAAGTACATAAAATGCGGGACAGAAGCCCGCCGCTGAGGGGGGTGGGGCCTTCTTCCTCAGCACACCGGCGCCATTTTTTCTTCACAGCTCCGCTGGAAGGAAGCTCCCCAGGCTCTCCCCTGCAGTATCCTGGTACACAAAGGGTGAAAAGAGAGGGGGGGGGCACATAAATTTAGGCGCAAAATTTGTATATACAGCAGCTACTGGGTAAACACTGAGTTGTAGTGTAATCCCTGGGTTATATAGCGCTGGGGTGTGTGCTGGCATACTCTCTCTCTGTCTCTCCAAAGGGCCTTGTGGGGGAACTGTCTTCAAATAGCATCCCCTGTGTGTGTGGTGTGTCAGTACGCGTGTGTCGACATGTCTGAGGTAAATGGCTCCTCTAAGGAGGTGATAGAGCGGATATGTGTGTGGGAGGGTGTCTCCGTCGACAACGCCGACACCTGTTTGGATATGTGTAAGTGCTAAGGTGAATTTATTACACAAAAGGTTAGGGAACAGAAAGGAAATCTACCCATGTCTGTCCCTATGTCACAGAGACCTTCAGAGTCTCACAATGCTCACTATCCAAGCATGACATTATTAAATGCAGCTTTTCGAATAAAGAAACAAGAAAGTCTGAGGTGCGTCCTTTCTTGTCAGAGCCGGGGGCAGAGGAAAGAAGCTGTACAACACAGCTAGTCCCCAGGAACAGAAATCCGCCCCGGCCTCTACAAAAATCCACCGCATGTCGCTGGGGCACCACAGGCGGAGCTAGGCCCGGTGGGGACACGCCTTCGTAAGTTCAGCCACAAGTGTGTTCACTCCCTGTTAGATCCCTGGGCAATAGATATTGTGTCTCAGGGATACAAGCTGGACTGTGAGAAGATGCCCCCTCACCGACGGCCCTGCGGGCTTCCCCCCAAGAGAGGGAGCCAGTGTTAGCTGCAATTCACAAATTGTATCTTCAACAGGTGGTGGTCAAGGGTCCCCTCCTTCAACAAGAGGGTGTTATTATTCGACCATGTTGTAATCCCGAAACCAGACGGTTCGGTCAGACCCATATTGATTTCAAATCCCTGAACATATACCTGAGAAGGTTCAAGTTCAAGATGGAATCGCTAAGAGCGGTCATTGCAAGCCTGAAAAGGGGGAGACTTTATCGTGAATCGGGACATAAGGGATGCATACCTTCATGTCCCCATTTATCCACCTCATTAGGTGTACCTCAGAATGGCGGTACGGGATTGTCATTACCAATTTCAGACGTTGCCGTTTGGTCTCTCCACGGCCCGAGAATATTCACCAAGGTAATGGCGGAAATGATGGTGCTCCTGCGGAAGCAAGGTGTCACTATTATCACGTACTTGGACAATCTCCTCATAAAAGCTAGATCAAGAGAGCAGTTGCTGAACAGCGTATCACTTTCTCTGGAAGTGTAACGGCAACACGGCTGGATTCTATATATTCCAAAGTCGCAGTTGGTTCCTACAGCTCATCTGCCTCTCCTAGGCATGATCCTAGACACAGACTAGAAAAGGGTTTATCTCCCAATAGAAAGAGCTCAGGAGCTCATGACACTTGTCAGGAATCTATTAAAACCAAAATAGGTGTCAGTGCATCACTGCACTCGAGTCCTGGGAAGGATGGTGGCATCATACGAGGACATCCCCTTAGGCAGGTTCCATGCAAGGACCTTCCTATGGGACTTACTGGACAAGTGGTCCGGATCACATCTTCGGATGCATCGGTTAATCACCCTATCCCCCAGGGCCAGGGTGTCTCTCCTGTGGTGGCTGCAGAGTGCTCACCTTCTCAAGGGCCGCAGATTCGGCATTCAGGACTGGGTCCTGGTGACCATGGATGCAAGCCTCCGAGGGTGGGGGGCAGTTACGCAGGGAAGAAATTTCCAAGGTCTGTGGTCAAGTCAACAGACTTGCCTTCACATCAATATCCTGGAACTAAGGGCCATATACAACGCCCTAAATCAAGCGGAGATCCTTCTTCGCGACCAACCAATTCTGATCCAGTCAGACCGCAGGGGCTCTGTAAACCGCCAAGGCGGCACAAGGAGCAGGGTGGTGAGGGTAGAAGCCACCAGAATTCTTCGCTGGGCGGAGAATCAAGTAAGCGCACTGTCAGCAGTGTTCATTCCGGGAGTGGACAACTGTGAAGCAGACTTCCTCAGCAGGCACGACATCCACCCGGGAGAGTGGGGACTTCATCAGGAAGTCTTCACGCAGTTTGCAAATTGATGGGAACTGCCTCAGGTGGACTAGATAGCGTCCCACCTCAATAAAAAGCTAAAAAAAGGTTTTACGCCGGGTCAAGGGAGCCTCAGGCGATTGCTGTGGCCGCACTAGTAACACCGTGGGTGTTCCAGTCGGTCTATGTATTCCCTCCTCTTCCTCTCATACCCAAGGGCTGAGAATTGTAATAAATGGAGGAGTGAGAACAATATTCTTTGCTCCGGATTGGCCAAGAAGGACTCGGTACCCGGAACTGCAAGAAATGCTCTCAGAGGACCCATGGCTTCTGCGTCTCAGACAGGACATGTTGCAACAGGGGCCCTGTCTGTTCCAAGACTTACCGCAGCTGCATTTGACGGCATGGCGGTTGAATGCCGGATCCTATCGGAAAAGGGCATTCCTGATGCAGTTGTTCCTACGCTGATAAAGGCTAGGAAAGACGTAACTGCAAGACTTTTTCACTGTATATGGCGAAAATATGTTGCTTGGTGTGAGGCCGGGAAGGCCCTACAGAGGAATTCCAGCGGGGTCGATTCCTGCACTTCCGACAGTCAGGAGTGACTATGGGCCTAAAATAAGGATCCATAAAGGTCAAGATTTCGGCCCTATCCATTTTCTCTCAAAAAGAACTGGCTTCACTGCCTGAAGTTCAGACGTTGTAACGGGGGTGCTGCATATTCAGCCTCCTTTTGTGCCACCAGTGGCATCTTGGGATCTTAACGTTGTGTTGGATTCCTGAAATCCCACTGGTTTGAGCCACTTAAGACTGTGGAGCTAAAATATCTCACGTGAAAAGTGGTCATGCTTTTGGCCTTAGCTTCGGCTAGGCGTGCGTCAGAATTGGCGGCTTTGTCATGTAAAAGCCCCTATCTGATCTTCCATATGGAAAGGGCAGAATTGAGGACTCGTCCCCAATTTCTCCCTAAGGTGGTATCATCGTTTCATTTGAACCAACCTATTGTGGTGTCTGCGGCTACTCGGGACTTGGAGGATTCCAAGTTGCTGGACGTAGTCCGGGCTTTGAAAATGTATGTTTCCAGAACGGCGGGAGTCAGAAAGTCTGACTCGCTGTTTATTCTGTATGCACCCAACAAGGTTGGCGCTCCTGCTTCGAAGCAAACTATTGCTCGCTGGATCTGTAACACGATTCAGCTGGCTCACTCTGCGGCTGGATTGCCACATCCAAAATCAGTAAAAGCCCATTCCACAAGGAAGGTGGGCTCTTCTTGGGCGGCTGCCCGAGGGGTCTCGGCTTTACAGCTTTGCCGAGCTGCTACTTGGTCGGGTTCAAAACACGTTGGCTAAGTTCTACAAGTTTGATACCCTGGCTGAAGAGGACCTTGAGTTTGCTCATGCGGTGCTGCAGAGTCATCCGCACTCTCCCGCCCGTTTGGGAGCTTTGGTATAATCCCCATGGTCCTTACGGAGTTCCCAGCATCCACTAGGACGTCAGAGAAAATAAGAATTTACTCACCGGTAATTCTATTTCTCGTAGTCCGTAGTGGATGCTGGGCGCCCGTCCCAAGTGCGGACTCTCTGCAATACATGTATATAGTTATTGCTTAACTAAAGGGTTATTGTTATGAGCCATCCGTTAAATGAGGCTCAGTTGTTGTTCATACTGTTAACTGGGTATGGTTATCACAAGTTGTACAGTGTGATTGGTGTGGCTGGTATGAGTCTTACCCTGGATTCCAAATCCTTTCCTTGTAATGTCAGCTCTTCCGGGCACAGTTTCCCTAACTGTGGTCTGGAGGAGGGGCATAGAGGGAGGAGCCAGTGCACACCAGATAGTGCCTAATCTTTCTTTTAGAGTGCCCAGTCTCCTGCAGAGCCCGTCTATTCCCCATGGTCCTTACGGAGTTCCCAGCATCCACTACGGACTACGAGAAATAGAATTACCGGTGAGTAAATTCTTATTTTATGAGCGGGACAGAAGCGCAGCATTACGGCGGCGGGGCTTCTTCTTCACCTCTCCAGCACACTGCTCAGCGCCATTTTTTCTCCTCAGAGAAATGCTGGTCCTTCCTTCACTGCTGACATGTTCAGAACAGGGGGTGGGAGGCGGGGCGCAGCAATATGGGTGCTTGTTGTTAATATAAAGCGCTACAAGTCTGTCATATAACAGTTTATTATTTCCCAGACTGTGTGTTTATGGCGCTGAGTTGTGAGCTGAAAAATCCTCTGTGTCCCTCTGACAGATTTACTGTGGGTCTGTCCCCCATAAGCCGGTGTGTCTGGGGGTACTTGGTACATGTGTGTCAACATGTCGGTGGCTGAATGTTTTTTCCCATGACAAAACTATATTAGGGACACAGACGTGTTTTCCCTCGGACCCCTCGGGGTCGCAAAAATGTTATTTTGCCCAGTTACTACTCACTGATATCGACACGGTTACTGATTCCTGTGTTGGCCATAATGTTTCCTGATTAGATCCAATATTGGCAAAGAGCATTCATTACATGATTGTAGATATTAAGGACGTATTAACGTCACTGAGGACCCTGCTGTTCCTGACGGAGGGGTCTATATGTATATATATATATATATATATATATATATGTATATGTGCTGAGCGCTCAGGGGGCCCTGTCACAAATCCAGCGGATCGTATACAGGAAGCTACGTTATATTCTAGTTAATTAATCACGTTACTTAGACCTGCCGTTACATGCGCATGGGTGAGTAGTAGTATTAAAAAATGGTAGGATACCTTCTCTTCCGATATAGATACCCTGGGGAGAGATGGGATACTCCTTACGTTGGGTCATATCAAGAATGCTGCAGTATACTTACGTGAGACTGCAAGGGATGTAGGACTCTTGGGTTCACAGGCCATTTACATGGCGGTCTCGGCTAGGAAGAAATGGAGTAATTTTCCTATGAAGGTGAGGCCTTGTTTGGTGACGGCCTAGTTAATTTGATCTCGGCAGTGGCCGCAGGTAAGTCAACCTTCTTGCCCTTTATTCCATCACAGTGGCTGAAGACGCATCATTATCGGATGCAGTCATTTCGACCCAATAGATACACAAGAAGTTAAGATTCTCCTTTCTTTGCAGGTAGAGGAAGGAGGAGAGGGAAGAGGTCCGCAGCCTCTTCAAGATCACAGGTACAGAAGTCATCCTCTGCTTCTGCCAAATCCACCGCATGACGCTGGGGCTCTCTTGCGCACCAGGGGGGCGTGGGACACGTCTAAAGACTCTTCAGTCAGTTCTGGATTAATTCGGACCTGGACCAGTGGGTTTTACAAATAGTGTCCCAAGGGTGCAAGTTGAAGTTTCAAGACATTTCCCCTCACCGTTTTTTTCAAATTGGCCTTACCAGTTCTCCGAACAGGGAGGTAGTATGCGACGCAATACAAAAGTTGTGTCAGAATCATGTCATTGTCCTGGTTCCCCCGTCACAACAGGGAGAGGCCATTTATTCAAGCCTCATCGCGGTCCCGAAGCCGGACGGCTCGGTCAGACCACTCCTGAATCGGAAATCCCTCAATTTCTACATACAGAAATTCAAATTCAAGTTGGAATCTCTCAAGGCAGTGATTTCCAGTCTGGAGGAAGGAGATTTCTTTGTTTCGGTAGACATAAAGGATGCCTACTTACAGATTTCCATTTCCTCTGCATCAAGCTTACCTGAGTTTTGCTATTCAGAATTGTCATTACCAGTTTCTGATGTTGCCGTTTGGTCTGTCCACGGCTCCGAGGTTTTCCACCAAAGTAATGGCAAAATGATGGTTCTCCTTCGAAAGCAAGGGGTCACGTTTGTCCCGTACTTGGACGATCTAGGGACCAGTTGGTGCAAAAGATTGCACTCTTCCTAACAGTTCTTCAGCAACATAGTTGGCTCCTAAACTTGCCAAAATCACAGTTGATTCCAACGACGCGGCTGTCGTTTTTAGGAATGATACTGGACACAGAACTACAGATGGAAAGGGCTCTGGAACTTCAGAGCCTGGTCAAACATATTCTGAAACCAGCAAGAATATATCAAGACATTCGTTTGCTGGGGTAGATGGTTGCGGCCTACGAGGCCATTCAGTTTGGCAGATTCCATGCCAGAGTGTTCCAGGGGGACCTGTTGGACACATGGTCCGTATCCCACCTACACATGCACCGAAGGATAATCCTGTCTTCTAAGACCAGAATCTCACTCCTGTGGTGCTACACAGCTCTCTCCTCTTAGAGGGGTGCAGGTTCGGGATCCAGGACTGGATCCTGGTAACCACAGAGGCAAGCCTCTGAGGCTGGGGAGCAGTCACACAGGGGGGAGGGGGGGGGGCTTCTGAGGGAGTCGGTCAAGTCCAGTGACTTGTCTCCACATAAATGTTCTGTAGTTACAACGACCTTCTACAAGCGAAACATCTTCTTCGCGATGTAACAGCAGTAGCATACATAAACCGACAAGGCGGAACAAAAAGCAGAGTGGCGATGGCAGAAGCCACAGTTCTCCGCTGGGCGGAAAGACATGCAAACGCTCTGTCAGCAATCTTCATTCCAGGGACGACTTCAGCAGACACGATCTACATCCAGGAGAGTGGGACCTCCACCAAGAGATCTTCGCTGAGGTGACAAGTCGTTGGTGAGTTTCCTCAAGTAGACATGATGGCATCTCGTCTCAACAAGAAGCTTCAGAGATATTGTTCCAGGTTGAGAGACCCTCAAACAATAGCAGTGGATGCACTGGTGACACCGTGGGTGTTTCAGTTGGTGTATGTATTTCCTCCATTTCCTCTCATTCCACAAGTTCTAAAAATCATAAGAAGAACAAAGATTCGAACAATCCTCATTGTCCCAGACTGGCCAATGAGGGCTTGATATCCAGATCTTCTGGAATTACTCGTAGGTGATCCCTGCATCTTCCTCTGCGCAAGGACCTACTACGGCAGGGGCCATGTGTGTATCAGGGCTTACTGTGGCTGCGTTTGACGGCATGGCTGTTGAGCACAAAATCCTAGCCGTGAAGGTATTCCCAGTGAAGTTACCACACTTATTCAAGCCTGAAAAAAGGTAACGTCTAAACATTACCACCGTATTTGGAGAAATTATGTTTCTTGGTGTGAATCCAAGAAGGCTCCTACGGAAGAGTTTCAGCTAGGATGTATTCTCCATTTTCTACAAGCAGGTGTGGATGCGGTCCTAAAATTGGGCTCAATTAAGGTGCTGATTTCAGCCTTATTGGTTTCTTTCAGAAACAATTGACCTCCCTTCCAGAAGTTCAAACTTTGGTGAAAGGCGTGTTGCACATCCAACCTCCATTTGTGCCTCCTGCGGCCCCGTGGGATCTTAATGTGGTGTTGCAGTTCCTTCCATCACATTGGTTTGCACCTTTACAGAAGGTGGAGTTGTAGTTCCCCACTTGAAAAGTGGTCATCCTGTTGGCCTTGGCTTCTGCAAGGCGGGTGTCTCAGTTAGTGGCCTTGTCTCACAAGAGCCCTTATTTGATCTTCCATGAAGATGGAGCAGAATTAAGGACAGGTCAGTCATTTCTGACGAAGGTGGTTTCATCGTTCCACATGAACCTATTGCGGTGCCTGTGGCCACTGACGCCTTCGTTGAGTCCCAGTTTCTAGATGGTCAGAGCTTTGAAGATTTATGTCGCCAGGCCGGCTCAGATTAGGAAAACAGAGGCTCTGTTTGTCCGGTTTGCTCCCAACAAGATTGGGTGCCCTGCTTCCAAGCAGACTATTGCGCGCTGGATCTGTGGTATAATTCAGCATGCTCCTTCCGCAGCTGGATTGCCATTACCGAAATCGGTGAGAGCCCATTCTACTAGAAAGGTGGTCTCGTCCTAGGTGGCTGCCAGAGGGGTCTCGGCATTACAACTTTGCTGAGCAGCTACTTGGCAAACACTTTTGCTAAGTTTTACAAGTTTGGTACCTTGGCCGATGATGACCTCGAGTTTGGTCATTCGGTACTGCAGAGTCATTCGCACTCTCCCGCCCATTCTAGAGCTTTGGTATAACCCCATGGTTCTTGATGTGACCACAGCATCCTCTAGGACGTATGAGAAAATAGGATTTTAATACCTACCAGTAAATCCTTTTCTCTTATGGATGCTGGGCGCCCGTCCCCGTGCAAACTGTAGCTGCAGGTGTTACTTGTGGTTACACACATGTTGTGTTACGGTTCTTGTCAGCATGTTGCTGCAATCGTTCATGCCGTTGGCTTGTGTTCTGTTGAATGCCACGTTGTGCGGCATTCTTGAGGTGTGAGCTGGTAGGTATCTCACCTTAGTTTAACTATAAATCCTTTTCCTCGAAATGTCCGTCTCCCTGGGCACAGTTCCTATAACTGGAGTCTGGAGGAGGGGCATAGAGGGAGGAGCCAGTTCACACCCTTTGAAAGTCTTAAAGTGCCCATGTCTCCTGTGGACCCCGTCTATACCCCATGGTTCTGAATGTGACCCCAGCATCCTCTACGGACTAAGAGAAAAGGATTTACCGGTAGGTATTAAAATCCTGTTATACTCCTGCTCTCCCCCTCACATCATGTCACTGTGTGGTACCTATGTTTTCTCCTGCAGGGTTCACAGTAGTATCCACAGGATATACTTTGGGTATGAGGTAGCATCAGCAGATTGGCACCAACGATCAAAAGCTTTCGGCCTCCCAGAATGCAATGGGCCAGTCACCTATAGCCCCGCCTCCTGGCTCAGGGAATTCAGTTTTTTTGTTGGTGCGGCAGGAGTCGGACCACGATCTTTGGGCTGCTGATTTTGGCAGCCATAAGCCTGTTATTAAATTTATTTCTCTGACGTCCTAGTGGATGCTGGGAACTCCGTAAGGACCATGGGGAATAGCGGCTCCGCAGGAGACTGGGCACAAAAAGAAAGCTTTAGGACTACCTGGTGTGCACTGGCTCCTCCCCCTATGACCCTCCTCCAAGCCTCAGTTAGATTTTTGTGCCCGACCGAGCAGGGTGCAATCTAGGAGGCTCTCCTGAGCTTCTTAGAAAAAGTTAGTTTTAGGTTTTTTATTTTCAGTGAGACCTGCTGGCAACAGGCTCACTGCATCGAGGGACTAAGGGGAGAAGAAGCGAACCTGCCTGCTTGCAGCCAGCTTGGGCTTCTTAGGCTACTGGACACCATTAGCTCCAGAGGGATCGAACACAGGCCCAGCCTCGGAGTCCGGTCCCAGAGCCGCGCCGCCGGCCCCCTTACAAAGCCAGAAGCAAGAAGAGGTCCGGAAAATCGACGGCAGAAGACATCAGTCTTCATCAAGGTAGCGCACAGCACTGCAGCTGTGCGCCATTGCTCCTCATACACACCTCACACTGTGGTCACTGAGGGTGCAGGGCGCTGGGGGGGGGCGCCCTGAGCAGCAATAAAAACACCTTGGCTGGCAAAAATACATCTCACACATAACCCCCAGGGCTATATGGATGTACATTAACCCCTGCCAGAATATATAAAAAGCGGGAGAAAAGTCAGCCGAAAAGGGGGCGGAGCTATTCTCCTCAGCACACTGGCGCCATTTTCCCTCACAGCTCCACTGGAAGGACGTCTCCCTGACTCTCTCCTGCAGTCCTGCACTACAGAAACAGGGTAAAAAAGAGAGGGGGGGCACTAATTAGGCGCAGTATTACATATAACAGCAGCTATAAGGGAAAACACTCTACATAGTGGTATCCCTGTGTATATATAGCGCTCTGGTGTGTGCTGGCATACTCTCCCTCTGTTTCCCCAAAGGGCTAGTGGGGTCCTGTCCTCTATCAGAGCATTCCCTGTGTGTGTGCTGTATGTCGGTACGTTTGTGTCGACATGTATGAAGAGGAAAATGATGTGGAGGCGGAGCAATTGCCTGTAGTGGAGATGTCACCCCCTAGGGGGTCGACACCTGAGTGGATGGGCTTATGGAAGGAATTACGTGAAAGTGTCAACTCTTTACATAAGAAGTTTGATGACATGGGACAGCCGGCTACTCAGCTTGTGCCTGTCCAGGCGTCTCAAAGGCCATCAGGGGATCTAAAACGCCCGCTACCTCAGATGGCAGATACAGACGTCGACACAGATACTGACTCCAGTGTCGACGACGAGGAGACAAATGTAACTTCCAGTAGGGCCACACGTTACATGATTGAGGCAATGAAAAATGTTTTACACATTTCTGATAATACCCCAGGTACCACTAAAAAGGGTATTATGTTTGGTGAGAAAAAACTACTTGTAGTTTTTCCTGCATCTGAGGAATTAAATGAAGTGTGTGATGAAGCGTGGGTTTATCCCGATAAAAAACAAATAATTCCTAGGAAGTTATTGGCGATGTACCCTTTCCCGCCAGAGGATAGGGCACGTTGGGAAACACCCCCTAGGGTGGATAAAGCGCTCACACGCTTGTCCAAACAGGGGGCACTACCGTCTCCGGATACGGCCACCCTTAAGGATCCTGCTGATAGAAAGCAGGAGACTATCCTGAAGTGTATATATACACACACACTGGTGTTATACTGCGACCAGCAATCGCCTCAGCCTGGATGTGCAGTGCTGGGGTGGCTTGGTCAGACTCCCTGACAGACAATATTGATACCTTGGATAGGGACAGTATATTACTGACTGTAGAGCATTTAAAAGAGTCATTTTTATACATGCGTGATGCACAGAGGGATATTTGCCGACTGGCATCACGAGTAAGTGCTATGTCCATTTCCGCCAGAAGGGGGTTATGGACTCAGCAGTGGTCAGGTGATGCCGATTCTAAAAGGCATATGGAAGTGTTGCCTTATAAAGGAGAGGAGTTATTTGGGGTAGGTCTGTCGGACCTGGTTTCCACGGCAACGGCTGGGAAATCCACGTTTTTACCCCAGGTCGCCTCTCAGCAAAAGAAGACATCGTATTATCATGCGCAGTCCTTTCGGCCCCATAAGGGCAAGCGGGCAAAAGGCTCCTCATTTCTGCCCTGTGGCAGAGGGAGAGGAAAAAAGCTGCAGCAAATAGCCAGTTCCCAGGAACAGAAGCCCTCTCCCGTTTCTGCCAAGTCCTCAGCATGACGCTGGGGCTTTACAAGCGGACTCAGGGACGGTGGGGGCTCGTCTCAAGAATTTCAGCGCACAGTGGGCTCGCTCACAAGTAGATCCCTGGATCCTTCATGTAGTATCTCAGGGGTACAAATTGGAGTTCGAGACGTCTCCCCCTCGCCGTTTCCTAAAGTCTGCCTTACCGACGACTCCTTCCGACAGGGAGGCGGTATTAGAAGCTATTCACAAGCTGTATTCCCAGCAGGTGCTAGTACCTGCATGTCCCGATTTACCCTTCTCACCAAGGGTACCTCAGGTTTGTGGTACAGAACTGCCACTATCAGTTCCAAATGCTGCCGTTTGAATTGTCCACGGCACCGCGGGTCTTTACCAAGGTAATGGCCGAAATGATGATACTCCTTCGAAGGAAGGGAGTTTTAATTATCCCGTACTTGGACGATCTCCTGATAAGGGCGAACTTGGAAGAAGGGGACTACATGATGTCTCGGGACATCAAGGATGCTTACCTGCATGTCCCAAATTTACCCTTCTCACCAAGGGTACCTCAGGTTTGTGGTACAGAACTGTCACTATCGGTTTCAGACGCTGCCGTATGGATGGTCCACGGCACCCCGGGTCTTTACCAAGGTAATGGCCGAAATGATGATACTCCTTCGAAGGAAGGGAATTTTAGTTATCCCTTACTTGGATGATTCCCTGATAAGGGTAAGATCCAGGGAACAGTTGGTAGTCGGGGTAGCACTATCTCAAGAAGTGTTACGACAGCACGGTTGGATTCTCAATATTCCGAAATCGCAGCTGATCCCGACGACACGTCTTCTGTTCCTAGGGATGATTCTGGACACAGTCCAGAAAAAGGTATTTCTCCCGGAGGAGAAAGCCAGGGAGTTATCCGATCTAGTCAGAAACCTCCTAAAACCAGGTCAAGTATCAGTGCATCAATGCACAAGGGTCCTGGGAAAAATGGTGGCTTCTTACGAAGCAATTCCATTCGGCAGATTCCACGCAAGAACTTTCCAGTGGGACCTGCTGGACAAATGGTCCGGATCGCATCTTCGGATGCATCAGAGGATAACCCTGTCACCAAGGACAAGGGTGTCTCTCCTGTGGTGGTTGCAGAGTGCTCATCTTTTAGAGGGCCGCAGATTCGGCATTCAGGACTGGGTCCTGGTGACCACGGATGCCAGCCTTCGAGGCTGGGGAGCAGTCACACAGGGAAGAAATTTCCAGGGAGTGTGGTCAAACCTGGAGACCTTACTTCACATAAATATCCTGGAGCTAAGGGCCATTTACAATGCCCTAAGCCAAGCGAGACCTCTGCTTCAGGACCAGCCAGTGTTGATCCAGTCGGACAACATCACGGCGGTCGCCCACGTAAACAGGCAGGGCGGCACAAGAAGCAGGAGGGCAATGGCAGAAGCTGCAAGGATTCTCCGATGGGCGGAAAATCATGTGATAGCACTGTCAGCAGTGTTTATTCTGGGTGTGGACAACTGGGAAGCAGACTTCCTCAGCAGACAAGACCTCCACCCGGGGGAGTGGGGACTCCACCCGGAGGTTTTCCACATGATTGTAAGCCGTTGGGAAAAACCAAAGGTGGACATGATGGCGTCCCGCCTCAACAAAAAACTAAAAAGTTATTGCGCCAGGTCAAGGGACCCTCAGGCGATAGCTGTGGACACCCTGGTAACGCCGTGGGTGTACCAGTCGGTTTATGTGTTCCCTCCTCTGCCGCTCATACCCAAGGTACTGAGAGTTATAAGACGGAGAGAACTATACTCGTGGCTCCGGATTGGCCAAGAAGGACTTGGTACCCGGAACTTCAAGAGTTGCTTACAGAGGACCCGTGGCCTCTACCTCTAAGAAGGGACCTGCTCCAGCAGGGACCCTGTCTGTTTCAAGACTTGCTGCGTTTGACGGCATGGCGGTTACACGCCGGATCCTGAAGGAAAAAGGCATTCCAGATGAAGTCATCCCTACTTTGATTAAAGCCAGAAAGGATGTAACCGCAAAGCATTATCATCGCATTTGGCGGAAATATGTTGCGTGGTGCGAGGCCAGGAAGGCCCCAACAGAGGAATTTCAACTGGGTCGATTCCTGCATTTCCTGCAAACAGGAGTGTCTATGGGCCTCAAATTGGGATCCATTAAGGTTCAGATTTCGGCCCTGTCGATTTTCTTCCAGAAAGAACTGGCTTCAGTTCCTGAAGTTCAGACATTTGTCAAAGGGGTGCTGCATATACAGCCTCCTTTTGTGCCTCCAGTGGCACCTTGGGATCTCAATGTAGTTTTGGGGTTCCTAAAATCACATTGGTTTGAACCACTTAAATCTGTGGATTTGAAATATCTCACGTGGAAAGTGGTCATGCTGTTGGCCCTGGCTTCGGCCAGGTGAGTGTCGGAATTGGCGGCTTTATCCTGTAAAAGCCCTTATCTGATTTTCCATTCGGACAGGGCGGAATTGAGGACTCGTCCTCAGTTTCTCCCTAAGGTGGTGTCAGCGTTTCACCTGAACCAGCCTATTGTGGTGCCTGCGGCTACTAGGGACTTGGAGGACTCCAAATTGCTAGACGTTGTCAGGGCCCTGAAAATTTCTATATCCAGGACGGCTGGAGTCAGGAAATCTTACTCGCTGTTTATCCTGTACGCACCCAACAATCTGGGTGTTCCTGCTTCTAAGCAGACTATTGCTCGCTGGATTTGTAATACAATTCAGCTTGCGCATTCTGTGGCAGGCCTGCCACAGCCAAAATCTGTAAAAGCCCACTCCACAAGGAAGGTGGGCTCATCTTGGGCGGCTGCCCGAGGGGTCTCGGCTTTACAACTTTGCCGAGCTGCTACTTGGTCAGGGGCAAATACCTTTGTAAAATTTTACAAGTTTGACACTCTGGCTGAGGAGGACCTTGAGTTTTCTCATTCGGTGCTGCAGAGTCATCCGCACTCTCCCGCCCGTTTGGGAGCTTTGGTATAATCCCCATGGTCCTTACGGAGTTCCCAGCATCCACTAGGACGTCATAGAAAATAAGAATTTACTTAACGATAATTCTATTTCTCGTAGTCCGTAGTGGATGCTGGGCGCCCATCCCAAGTGCGGATTGTCTGCAATAATTGTACATAGTTATTGTTAACTAATCGGGTTCTTGTTGTGAGCCATCTATTCAGAGGCTCCTCTGTTATCATGCTGTTAACTGGGTTCATATCACAAGTTGTACGGTGTGATTGGTGTGGCTGGTATGAGTCTTACCCGGGATTCAAAATCCTTCCTTATTGTGTACGCTCGTCCGGGCACAGTATCCTAACTGAGGCTTGGAGGAGGGTCATAGGGGGAGGAGCCAGTGCACACCAGGTAGTCCTAAAGCTTTCTTTTTGTGCCCAGTCTCCTGCGGAGCCGCTATTCCCCATGGTCCTTACGGAGTTCCCAGCATCCACTACGGACTACGAGAAATAGAATTATCGGTAAGTAAATTCTTATTTTTTGTTGTCTTTAGTTTTTTGAGCGAGTTTTCTAAAAAGCGTCTTACACGCACCTTAGGAAGAGTCGCTTCAACATCTTCTTGCTGAGTCACGACAACGCTTACCCACGGGTACAGTGCTGTTTCGGCGGATGTCTGTGAAGGATGTACTAGCAAGTCCAGCTGACGTTACCAGGCTGCGGCCGGAGAATGGGAAGAAGGTCAGGCGTCAGTTCTGCTTAGTGGGGGAGACGTGAGACACAGCCGCACTGTTCTCAGGATGGAGACTACTGAACAGTCACTGATGCGGCTGCCACCTCGGGTGCACCAGCACTAGGCCCCAGGGATCATAGGCTCCAGGGATTAGTCTGAGGCTGGGTTCTCTGGGGTTGATGTCAGCAGTGGGGAGTAAGACGATCCCATGGTCACCCCTCCCCCCGCTTCATGACCAGTTTCTTCCAAGTTTCCCACCATGAACTGATTTACCGCTTCCGTCTGAGACACTGTGTATCTAAGGGGACCCAGTCACAGCATAGGCGGTCGTTTGTATGGTGTGTCGGTGCTCACTTGGGCGCCTGTGTTCACTGTTGTGTTCACTGGGCATTGGTGTACACTATTTGCATCTGGATCCCCTCAGCATTCACTAAAGTATTGATCGATCCTGGAAGCGGGGTGAAATCTCCCTGTATCCCACTCTCCTGAGCCGTGTGATACAGCACTGAGTCTGTATCTACCTTTGAGTACGAAAAGTTGGATATGTGCCTGATGCATATGAGTCTGTAAACTATTGCTGCTGTTTCTCTTATGTCCTAGAGGATGCTGGGGTTCCATTTAGTACCATGGGGTATAGACGGGTCACTTGGGAGCCATGGGCACTTTAAGAGTTTAGTGTGGGCTGGCTCCTCCTCTATGTACCTCCTACCTGACTCAGTTTAGAAAATGTGCCCGGAGGAGCCGGTCACAGCTAGGGGAGCTCCTAGGAGTTTTTCTAGTTTTGTTATTTTTCTAAGAGTATTAGGTACAGGAAGGCTGCTGGCAACAGGTTCCGTGCTTCGTGGGACTTAGGGGGGAAGTAGGAACCAACTCTTGAGGTTAATGGTTCTCTATCTCCGCTGACAGGACACTGAGCTCCTGAGGGTGCTGATCGCAAGCCCACGAGGCGACTGCTCACTCCTGCGGCACGGCCGCCACCCCCTAACAGAGCCAGAAGAAAGAAGAGTGGTGATTATAACGCCGGTGCCCCGGGAAGCGGGTCGCCGCGAGAATGGCGGCACAAGGGTGGGAGCGCAGCTCTGACAGTCTGCACTCTGGAGGGCTCAGCAGTACTTGATGTGCGGCGTTGTGAGGGGCGTCCTGGGCCAGTGCAATACCTGGTCACAGAAGGATACCAGGGGCTTGTACTACTGTGAGCTGCAGGCCAGTATAATACAATGAGTGCGGGAAGACGCTCCATTTCAGGGGGCGGGGCTTCTCCTCAGAGCGGACCCAGCACTCACCAGCGCCATTTTCTCCCTGCAGATCACACTGAAGAGACGCTGACAGGGAGCGCTGCCCTCCACATAACTCCAGCATGCCGCTATGGTACCAGGGGGTTATAGACAGGGGGGAGAGTGTAGTAATAGCTGTTTAATCTATGAAGGTTATTCAGTCAGCGCCGGCTGTTTACTGTATAAACTGTCTACAGGGGCGCTGTGTGGCTGGCTCCTTATACTCTGTGATTCTCTGAAGGTACTCTGGGGGAAACTGTGTCTGACATTATGTGTGTGTGTGTGTGTGTAAGTGTGTGTGTGTGTGTGTGTGTGTGTGTGTGTGTGTGTGTGTGTGTGTGTGTGTGTGTGTATATCCACATTACCAAGTCTAAGGACTCTGTGTCCTGTGCTGCAGAGTGTGTATCTTCTCCTGAGGAGTCTATTCCATGTACTCAGGACTGCAATGTGCTGTCTCAGCCTTCTGAATCCAAACCCCCATGGGTGGTTTTCTTTAAGGGGAATGATATCCCAGATTTCATCCAGGATAGCTTATAATGATTTGAATAAAATATTATCTGCACAAACTCCTAAGTAGAATGGAAAAAAAGAAGAAGGAAGAGAAAGGGAAAAGATGGGAAAACCAAGTTTCAGCAGAAGAAGACAATACAATGGTGCAGCTGTAGATCAGATCACAGTACCCTCACTGGTTTACATTAGTCACAACAGAAAACTCCTGAGAAATAACAGTGATACCAGAGACCGTTGTCAGACTGAATAAGGTAAATTACATTTATTAATCACAGATTAAAATCTTAGCCCATTTGGATAAGGATGACAGGTCTCAGGACATTTTCTGCCGTTCAGGCATTGACCTTTAAACAATTATCCATTATAGAGTATTTTTACCGGTTTATACTCGTTTTATTGAACGAATTAGGTGTTATACTAGTGAATGAATTGTGTTCTTAAATATACACTTCATAAGCAAAAGATTTTAATCTGTGATTAGTAAATGCAATTTACCTTATTCAGTCTGACAACTGTCTCTGGTATCACTGTTATTTCTTACATGCTGCGCCAAGAATTTTCTGTTGTAGCTAATGAGAAAGTCTGTAGAGGTTTTGTTGTATTCAACTCCCACTACCTCATCAAATACCCCCGGTATATACCCTAAGAAGCGTGCTTATGCCCAGATGATGCAAGCTGACACTGATACCGACTCTGATGCAGGGGACGGTGATGGGGATATACTGAGGGGGGTAGGCCTCCCTTGCTAAAGGGGTGCAGCTAATGATAGAGGCCATTAGGGACGTGTTACACATTACTGAGAAGGTACCTGAGCAAGTGGAGGAGGCATACTTTACAGACAATAAGAAATCCTCACTTACCTTCCCTGCGTCTAAGGAACTAAACTCCTTGTTTGAAAAATCCTGGGAAAACCCGGAGAGAAAATTCCAGATCCCTAAAAGAGTTCTCATTGCTTTTCCTATCCCTGAGGAGGACAGGAAAAAGTGGGAAAACCCCCTATAGTAGATGCTTCTGTATCTAGGCTGTCTAAAAAGGATGGTTTTCTGCTGCAGGGTACACTGGGCTCCACAAGGATTAACATCAGGGTGTAAAGCAGGATCTTGATCCGAGGCACCAACAGGCTCAAAGCTTTGACCTTCTTCCCAAGATGCATAGCGCCGCCTCCTTTATCACCCTGCCTCCCTGCACAGGAGCTCAATTTGTAGTTGGTGCCTGCAGTAGCAGGTCACTTAACAGGGGGCTGCCTCAGGCAGCCTATTCTTAGCTTTAAATTTGACAGAAAAGAAGATTTTTTTTACAAGAATCTACAAGGGCTGCAGCAGGCTATGTCTAATAGATGTCTCTGCTGCAGCTCCATCACCCCCGGCGCCGCTGTATACTCCCGCACCCGGGTTGCCGGGTCACTGCAGCAGAGGCTCCGGTTTTCTTCTAAAGGTCAGTCACACACACACCGACCTCCCAGATCGCGAGGCCGCTGACAAGGGGGAGGTAAGGGGCTTCTGTGCTCACACTTTTCCATAATCCAGCGCGGCCGTAGGAGGCGGGCCGCGCACGCGCTGGCGTGGACACTGATTACTGGGCATCCGCTCCACTAGCCACCAGGAACTGGGGTGTTTTTTCTTCTATATTAACCCCGCTTTTTACTGCCCGCAGCGCCCTGTGGGGATGCCAGCAGGGGGAGCAGGTCGGACCTCAGGCCCCTCCCCCCAGCCCCAGGGCGCCATTTCTGCAATGTTCCCGCCCTGGAGCTGCATCTCTCTCTCTCCCTCACTCCCGGGCAGCGGCCATTACAGACTGGACTGAGCTGTTCCTGGGAATGCTGGGGCAAATCCTCCTCTGTGGAACCTCCTGACTGCCAGCGCTGTGCTTCCTATAGGACACTTAGTATTCTACCTGTCACTGCGACTGTGTTAGATAGGAAAGAGTGCATACAGTCAGGGTTGTGTGGTACAAACACCCTGTGATATACGTCCAGTACCTACTGTGCATTGTTATATCTATTGTTATCACATATAGCCGTACTGAGTATTACGATGTATTGCTAGTCCAGTGAAGTTTATGGTATATAATTTCTGCATGGTACGTGTGTGACTATATATGTGTGTGTGCATGTAGCTGCTGCGTGGCTGCCTTATTGCAGAGTATTTCACTCAGTGGGCTATTCCTATATTGTTATATCTATTGTTATCACATATAGCCATACTGAGTATTACTTTGTATTGCTAGTCCAGTGCAGTTTATGGTGTATAATTTCTGCATGGTACGTGTGTGACTATATATGTATGTGTGCATGTAGCTGCTGCCTGGCTGCCTTATTGCAGAGTATTTCACTCAGTGGGCTATTCCTATATTGTTATATCTATTGTTATCACATATAGCCATACTGAGTGTTACTTTGTATTGCTAGTCCAGTGCAGTTTATGGTGTATAATTTCTGCATGGTACGTGTGTGACTATATATGTGTGTGTGCATGTAGCTGCTGCCTGGCTGCCTTATTACAGAGTATTTCACTCAGTGGGCTATTCCTATATTGTTATATCTATTGTTATCACATATAGCCATACTGAGTATTACTGTGTATTGCTAGTCCAGTGCAGTTTATGGTGTATAATTTCTGCATGGTACGTGTGTGACTATATATATGTGTGTGTGCATGTAGCTGCTGCCTGGCTGCCTTATTACAGAGTATTTCACTCAGTGTGCTATTCCTATATTGTTATATCTATTGTTATCACATATAGCCATACTGAGTATTACTGTGTATTGCTAGTCCAGTGCAGTTTATGGTGTATGATTTCTGCATGGTACGTGTGTGACTATATATATGTGTGTGCATGTAGCTGCTGCGTGGCTGCCTTATTGCAGAGTATTTCACTCAGCGGGCTATTCCTATATTGTTATATCTATTGTTATCACATATAGCCATACTGAGTGTTACTTTGTATTGCTAGTCCAGTGCAGTTTATGGTGTATAATTTCTGCATGGTACGTGTGTGACTATATATGTGTGTGTGCATGTAGCTGCTGCCTGGCTGCCTTATTACAGAGTATTTCACTCAGTGGGCTATTCCTATATTGTTATATCTATTGTTATCACATATAGCCATACTGAGTATTACTGTGTATTGCTAGTCCAGTGCAGTTTATGGTGTATAATTTCTGCATGGTACGTGTGTGACTATATATATGTGTGTGTGCATGTAGCTGCTGCCTGGCTGCCTTATTGCAGAGTATTTCACTCAGTGGGCTATTCCTATATTGTTATATCTATTGTTATCACATATAGCCATACTGAGTGTTACTTTGTATTGCTAGTCCAGTGCAGTTTATGGTGTATAATTTCTGCATGGTACGTGTGTGACTATATATGTGTGTGTGCATGTAGCTGCTGCGTGGCTGCCTTATTGCAGAGTATTTCACTCAGTGGGCTATTCCTATATTGTTATATCTATTGTTATCACATATAGCCATACTGAGTATTACTTTGTATTGCTAGTCCAGTGCAGTTTATGGTGTATAATTTCTGCATGGTACGTGTGTGACTATATATGTATGTGTGCATGTAGCTGCTGCCTGGCTGCCTTATTGCAGAGTATTTCACTCAGTGGGCTATTCCTATATTGTTATATCTATTGTTATCACATATAGCCATACTGAGTGTTACTTTGTATTGCTAGTCCAGTGCAGTTTATGGTGTATAATTTCTGCATGGTACGTGTGTGACTATATATGTGTGTGTGCATGTAGCTGCTGCCTGGCTGCCTTATTACAGAGTATTTCACTCAGTGGGCTATTCCTATATTGTTATATCTATTGTTATCACATATAGCCATACTGAGTATTACTGTGTATTGCTAGTCCAGTGCAGTTTATGGTGTATAATTTCTGCATGGTACGTGTGTGACTATATATATGTGTGTGTGCATGTAGCTGCTGCCTGGCTGCCTTATTACAGAGTATTTCACTCAGTGTGCTATTCCTATATTGTTATATCTATTGTTATCACATATAGCCATACTGAGTATTACTGTGTATTGCTAGTCCAGTGCAGTTTATGGTGTATGATTTCTGCATGGTACGTGTGTGACTATATATATGTGTGTGCATGTAGCTGCTGCGTGGCTGCCTTATTGCAGAGTATTTCACTCAGCGGGCTATTCCTATATTGTTATATCTATTGTTATCACATATAGCCATACTGAGTGTTACTTTGTATTGCTAGTCCAGTGCAGTTTATGGTGTATAATTTCTGCATGGTACGTGTGTGACTATATATGTGTGTGTGCATGTAGCTGCTGCCTGGCTGCCTTATTACAGAGTATTTCACTCAGTGGGCTATTCCTATATTGTTATATCTATTGTTATCACATATAGCCATACTGAGTATTACTGTGTATTGCTAGTCCAGTGCAGTTTATGGTGTATAATTTCTGCATGGTACGTGTGTGACTATATATATGTGTGTGTGCATGTAGCTGCTGCCTGGCTGCCTTATTACAGAGTATTTCACTCAGTGTGCTATTCCTATATTGTTATATCTATTGTTATCACATATAGCCATACTGAGTATTACTGTGTATTGCTAGTCCAGTGCAGTTTATGGTGTATGATTTCTGCATGGTACGTGTGTGACTATATATATGTGTGTGCATGTAGCTGCTGCGTGGCTGCCTTATTGCAGAGTATTTCACTCAGCGGGCTATTCCTATATTGTTATATCTATTGTTATCACATATAGCCGTACTGAGTATTACTGTGTATTGCTAGTCCAGTGCAGTTTATGGTGTATGATTTCTGCATGGTACGTGTGTGACTATATATATGTGTGTGCATGTAGCTGCTGCGTGGCTGCCTTATTGCAGAGTATTTCACTCAGCGGGCTATTCCTATATTGTTATATCTATTGTTATCACATATAGCCATACTGAGTATTACTTTGTATTGCTAGTCCAGTGCAGTTTATGGTGTATAATTTCTGCATGGTACGTGTGTGACTATATATGTATGTGTGCATGTAGCTGCTGCCTGGCTGCCTTATTACAGAGTATTTCACTCAGTGTGCTATTCCTATATTGTTATATCTATTGTTATCACATATAGCCATACTGAGTATTACTGTGTATTGCTAGTCCAGTGCAGTTTATGGTGTATAATTTCTGCATGGTACGTGTGTGACTATATATATGTGTGTGTGCATGTAGCTGCTGCCTGGCTGCCTTATTACAGAGTATTTCACTCAGCGGGCTATTCCTATATTGTTATATCTACTGTTATCACATATAGCCATTCTGAGTATTACTTTGTATTGCTAGTCCAGTGCAGTTTATGGTGTATAATTTCTGCATGGTACGTGTGTGACTATATATGTGTGTGTGCATGTAGCTGCTGCCTGGCTGCCTTATTACAGAGTATTTCACTCAGTGTGCTATTCCTATATTGTTATATCTATTGTTATCACATATAGCCATACTGAGTATTACTTTGTATTGCTAGTCCAGTGCAGTTTATGGTGTATAATTTCTGCATGGTACGTGTGTGACTATATATGTATGTGTGCATGTAGCTGCTGCGTGGCTGCCTTATTGCTGAGTATTTCACTCGGCGTGCTATTCCTATATTGTTATATCTATTGTTATCACATATAGCCATACTGAGTATTACTGTGTATTGCTAGTCCAGTGCAGTTTATGGTGTATGATTTCTGCATGGTACGTGTGTGACTATATATATGTGTGTGTGCATGTAGCTGCTGCGTGGCTGCCTTATTGCTGAGTATTTCACTCGGCGTGCTATTCCTATATTGTTATATCTATTGTTATCACATATAGCCATACTGAGTATTACTGTGTATTGCTAGTCCAGTGCAGTTTATGGTGTATGATTTCTGCATGGTACGTGTGTGACTATATATATGTGTGTGTGCATGTAGCTGCTGCCTGGCTGCCTTATTGCAGAGTATTTCACTCGGCGTGCTATTCCTATATTGTTATATCTATTGTTATCACATATAGCCATACTGAGTATTACTGTGTATTGCTAGTCCAGTGCAGTTTATGGTGTATGATTTCTGCATGGTACGTGTGTGACTATATATATGTGTGTGTGCATGTAGCTGCTGCGTGGCTGCCTTATTGCTGAGTATTTCACTCGGCGTGCTATTCCTATATTGTTATATCTATTGTTATCACATATAGCCGTACTGAGTATTACTGTGTATTGCTAGTCCAGTGCAGTTTATGGTGTATGATTTCTGCATGGTACGTGTGTGACTATATATATGTGTGTGTGCATGTAGCTGCTGCGTGGCTGCCTTATTGCTGAGTATTTCACTCAGTGTGCTATTCCTATATTGTTATACCTGAGGGACTAAGTGTATCAGATTTCTTTCTGTATAATATAGGATTGTATCACAAGATATACTTACTGTGTATTTTTCCTTGTGATTTATAGTCACCATATTGATTTATATCTCTTGAACTCCCAGTTTGTGCTGTCATAGTCACATCACCGGGTGTTCTGGCTAGGTATATTGCTGCTACACCTTGTACCAGGTTGCCCGATATTGTGCCGCCTTTATGTCTGCTACACGTGGCAATGACGCTGGGACTTCTCCCACACTGTGTGGTAGTGAGGCCGCAGACGTGATGGAGGAAAATATGGCAGCTGAGAGTTCATGTTCAGGGGGTTCCTTACCCCCCAGTGGGTCAGTAGCACCTGGCGCATCACAGGACCCACCTTGGGCTACGTTTTCCACGCTGTTAAACACGCTTGTAACTAAATTGGCGCCCCCTGTGGGACCACCTGTGCCACTGCAGCAGTTTATGGTCCCTGCTATTAATCCGCCATGGTCAGATCAAATCTCCACTCAGTTACAGCATTTGAACTGGTCACTGACTAAATCTAAGCGTCACTCTCACCCACCAAAGACTAAGTCATCTTCTCAACGGGCCATTACCTCCTCCCAATCCACTGCTATCCCAGACACATCCTCTGAGGAGGAGGGTGCATATACTGATCCCACAGACACTCACTCAGATGTTTCTGATGGGAAAGGGAAATCATTGGTGGATGTCCCGGATGTGATTGGAGCAATTAGGCTCATTCTTCAGGTGTCTGATGTTCCTGAGCCTGAGGCTGTCTCTAAAAAGCCGAATAGGTTTAAACGTAAGAAGGTGCTTAAACAAGTTTTACCTCAGCCTCAACTCCTGGCTGACATACAGATGTGTCCACATACATCTTTGCTATATCCGGCCATGTATGGCTTGGTTTAACATACTATAGACTCAGAGATTTAGCCATGCCTTGTGATTTTTCTTACCTTGCTTCTTTAATATGTTACTTTATACCTATTCTATTATTGCAAACAAAAATTTTAAAATCCATCCACTCGTTACTCATGCAAAACACCTTAGCCATGTTTAGCATGCTGTGCCAAATTTAGCAAATTAGCAAAGAAGTAAGTGGACACATCTGTATGTCAGGACTCATGGGATAAGCCGGGAACGAAATTCACACCGCATAAGAGACTGCTGGCTCGCTATCCTCTCTCTGCGGAGCTATGTAACAATTGGGAAACTCCTCCCCCTGTAGATTCTCATGTGGCGCGTATGGTAGTTTCCTCTGCTCTGCCAGTAACTACCGTCACCTCTCTGAAGGAACTGACGGATAGACGTGTGGAGGGTTGTTTGAAAGCAATTTACGCCCTAACGGGGGCTATGCAAAGGTCAACCATTGCAGCAACTTGGGCCGCTGAAGCTGTTGAGGCGTGGGCTCAGAAGCTAGGGGCGGAGTAGCCTTCCAATGCATCTGAGCATGCTCGACAATGTCTCTCGTATATTACCACAGCTTTTCTGTACCTTAAGGAGGTGGCCCCCGATGCCGGGGTGCTGGTGGCCAAGCTACTATTACGTCTGTCTTGACCAGACGTATCCTTTGTTTGAGATCCTGGTCGGTGGATATGAATTCCAAGAAAATCCTGGAGGTGCTTCCTTTCAAGGGAGACATTTTCTTTGAAGAAGACCTCAATACAATTGTGGCTGATCTGGCTGGTTATTGCTAAAACAGCTTGCCTACCTAGTACGCAAACCAAGATCAGGGTAAAGACGTGGATGTAATCTTTTTAGATTTTGCCAAAGCGTTCGATACTGTACCACACATGAGAATTATCTACAAGCTACAAGAATCCAGGCTAGGAAGCACAATATGCACTTGGGTCAAAAACTGGTTAGATAATAGGAAGCAGCGCATTGTGGTTAATGGATCTTTTTCAACTTGGACTGAAGTGCTAAGTGGTGTGCCGCAAGGCTCAGTATTAGGACAGCTATTGTTCAATATTTTCATTAACGACCTAACAGAAGGTTTAGAGAGCATGGTGTCAATTTTTGCAGATGATACCAAATTGTGTAAGGCTATAAATACAGAGGAGGATGCCAAGTCTCTTCAGAATGACTTAGTTAAATTAGAAGCATGGGCAGCCAAATGGAGAATGCGCTTCAACATAGACAAGTGTAAGGTAATGCACTGTGGTAACAAGAACAAAAATTACACCTACCTACTAAATGGGGTAAAATTAGGGGATTCTGTACTGGAAAAGGACTTAGGTGTCCTCATAGATAGCAAGCTAAGCAGTAGTACCCAAAGTAGGACTGCAGCAAAGAAGGCTAATAAGATATTAGCATGCATAAAACGGGGTATTGATGCTAGGGACGAGAGTATTATACTCCCGTTATATAAATCACTAGTGAGGCCACACCTTGAATACTGTGTACAATTCTGGGCACCGTACTACAAAAAGGATATCCTGGAGCTTGAAAAGGTACAGAGGAGGTAAACCAAACAAATTAAGGGCATGGAGACGATGGAATACAAGGAAAGGCTTGAAAGACTAGGCATGTTTACATTGGAAAAGCGGAGACTAAGAGGGGATATGATCAACATCTACAAATATATAAGGGGACAATACACAGAGCTTGCGCGGGACCTGTTTATGGTTAGATCAACACAGAGGACTCGTGGACACTCGCTCAGGTTAGAGGAGAGGAGATTACGCACAATACGGCGTAAAGGCTTTTTCACGGTAAGGACAATACGTGTTTGGAATTCCCTGCCCGAGGGAGTTGTAATGGCAGAATCTGTCAACACCTTTAAGAATGGGTTAGATAAATTCCTAATGGATAAGGATATCCAGGGGTATGGTGCATAGTCATGCATTATAGTTACTATAAATAGGGATAAAATGCAACGGCTGACAGCAGCATCAGTCAGAAATTTTAGTCAAATCATCATGCATAGGAGACCACAAATAGGTTGAACTCGATGGACATTTGTCTTTTTTCAACCTCAGATACTATGTTACTATGTTACGGCTCCTTCAACGCAGAAGGCTAAAAGAACTTTCCCTCGGCCCTTTCGTCCTCCAGGTAAAGCAAAAGGTCAGGCGTACCCAACGCAAGCTCGTGCTTTCAGACCTGCCAAGCCCAGACCGAAGCGTGCCTGGGCCACCCGTCAGCCAGCTTCCAAAACGGACAGCCTGCCGCATGACGGGGTGGGCCTCCCTCTGGGGGATCCCAAGGTGGGGGGCCGACTTCTAGGTTTTGCCCAGGAATGGTTGAAGACCACTTCAGATACCTGGGCGAGGAAGGTCGTCGCTCGAGGTTACGCCATATACTTCAAGAATCGTCCCTCGCAGCGGTTTTGCCTCACAGATGTGACTCTGGATCCGGCAATAGCAAACACGTTGCACTCAGTGGTACATTCCCTCCTTTCAACAGGAGTGGTTGTACAGGTGCCTTTGGCTCAGAGAGGCAAGGGGTACTATTAACCGCTGTTTCTAGTCCCGAAACCGAACGGGTCCTCGCAGCCCATTCTCAATTTGAAGTCCTTGAACAAGCATGTGCAGATCTCCCAGTTTTGTATGGAAACTCTGCACTCTATTGTTCTTACCATGGTACCTGGGGCCTATATGGTCTCCCTGGACATACAGGATTCCTACCTCGCATATACCTATTGCGGTATCTCATCAACAGTACCTGCGGTTTGCGGTGGGCAACTTTCATCACCAATTTCGGGTGTTATCCTTTGGTTTGGCAATGGCTCCCCGAGTTTTCACCAAAGTAATGGCGGTCATGACGACTACACTCCGCCGTCAAGGAGTCAGGATCCTACCATACTTGGACGATTTGTTGATCCTGCCAAATTACCCAGAACTTCTCCTGTGTCATCTCGATCTGACGGTCCAGTACATGAAAGCCCACGGGTGGCTGATCGACTGGAAGAAATCCTCCATGGTGCCTGCTTGGAGCATGTTACACCTGGGAGCGTTATTGGACACTCACAAGCAATGGTTGTCCCTGTCTCAGAAGAAAGTCCTGAAGCTTTAGGACAGGATTCAATGCTCCCTATTTTGTCCACAAGTGTCGATACATTCGGCGATGCAAGTGCTAGGTCTCATGGTGTCGGCTTTCGACATGGTGGAGTATGCTCAGTTCCACTCTCGCCCTCTGCAGAAGTTAATTCTGGCCAAATGGGATGGCCTGCCTCACCGGATCAGATCTCACATGATCTCATTGTCTCCGGAGGTCCGCCTGTCACTGAGCTGCTGGCTGCAGGAACAACAATTGGGCAGGGGCCGTCCCTTCTGGATTTCCAGCTGGGTCCTTCTGACGACAGATGCCAGCCTGAGAGGTTGGGGCGCGGTGTTGGAACCCCACTCTCTTCAAGGTCGGTGGACCAAGGAGGAGTCTCTCCTCCCGATAAATATTCTGGAACTGCGGGCAGGGTTCAATGCATTGACAATGGCCCAGCATCTAATACAGAACAGGCCTGTTCAAGTACAGTCGGACAACGCCACCATGGTGGCGTACATCAATCATCAAGGCGGCACACAAAGCGGCATGGCAATGAGGGAAGTATCATGGATTCTTCAGTGGTCAGAACGCCATCTGCCGGCCGTATCCGCAGTGTTCATTCCGGGAGTCCTGAACTGAAATGCAGACTATCTCAGTCGTGAGGACGTACACGCAGGTGAGTGGAGCCTCCATCCGGAGGTGTTTCAACTTCTCGTGGACACGTGGGGCCTTCCAGATGTGGATCTGAGGGCATCTCGACACAAGCACAAGGTTCCGGGCTTCGGAGCAAGGACAAGGGATCCTCAAGCTGCGTTCATGGACGCTCTGGCAAGTCCATGGAACTTTCAGCTACCGTACGTGTTCCCCCCGATGTCACTCCTGCCCAGAGTAATACGGTTGTTTAAGCAAGAAGGAGGAAACCTGCTTCTGGTCGCTCCAGCGTGGCCCAGGCGGCACTGGTTCTCCAATCTACTGGGTCTCTCGTGGGATCGTCTCCTTCTACTTCCGCAATGACCAGACCTCCTTGTTCAGGGCCCTTGTGTTTACCAGGACTTGTCCCAGCTGGCTTTGACGGCATGGCCCTTGAGGCTTCCATCCTGAGGGCTAAGGATTTTTCTGAGGCGGTCGTTCAAACTATGTTGAAGGCCCGTAAGCCGGCTTCTGCTCGGATCTACCATAGGGTCTGGAATGCTTACTTTACTTGGTGTGCGTCTCATAATCATGATGTTTTCAAGTTTAGTACGGCCAAATTATTAGCCTTTCTACAACAGGGCCTAGACTTAGGCTTGCGTCTGGCCTCCCTCAAGGTTCACATTTCTGCCTTGTCGGTTTGGTTTCAGAGAAAGATTGCCACCCTACCTGATGTCCATATGTTCACTCAGGGTGTGTTGCGGATTCAGCCTCCTTATGTGCCACCTGTGGCCCCTTGGGACTTGTCAGTGGTTTTGGAGGCCTTGCAAGTGTCTCTTTTTAAACCTCTTGCCTCTGTTGACCTTAAGTGGCTTTCCTTTTAAGGTTTTGTTTTTGCTGGCCATTGTCTTGGCTAGAAGGGTCTCGGACTTGGGTGCCTTATCCTGTAAGTCCCCCTGCCTGATTTTTCACAGTGACCGGGTGGTTCTTAGACCGCGCCCAGGTTATTTACTCAAGGTGGTGTCTTCCTTCCACCTTAACCAGGAGATTGTGGTTCCGGCTTTTAATTCTCCTGAGTTGTCCTTCAAAGAGCGTTCTTTGGATGTGGTACAGGCTCTCCTTATCTATGTGAAGAGAACTGCCTCCGTTAGGAAGTCTGATTCTCTCTTTGTACTGTTTGGATTTCACAAACGTGGCTGGCCTGCTAACAAGCAGACCTTGGTCAGATGGATTAGAATGGTGATTGCACATGCTTATGTACAGGCTGGTCTTCCAGCTCCTGCTACCATCAAAGCCCATTCTACTTGGTCGGTTGGACCTTCTTGGGTGGCCCGCCGTGGTCCGACCCTTGAAAAATTGTGCAAGGCGGCTATGTGGTCCCCAGGGAACACGTTCATAAGGTTCTATGCCTTCGATATCTCTGACTACCAGGATGCTTCCTTTGGACGCTGAGTTCTTGTGCCCGCTACAGTGCATCCCCTCACATAAGGAACTGCTTTAGGACATCCCTGATGTTATTCCTTGTGGAGCCCAGTGCACCCCGCAGCAGAAAACGAGATTCTTGGGAAGAACTTACCGTTGTTAAATCTCTTTCTGCGAGGTACACTGGGCTCCACAAGGTATCCACCCTGACGCACTTAGCTTCTTTGGGTTGGTATGGCATTAGCCGCTGACACCCTCTCCTGTAGTGAGTGTGTGGTGTGTGTGGCTACTAACCGTTGTCGTCTCTTTTACCTGCTACTGCATTGGACTGGTTAACTAAACTGAGCTCCTGTGCACAGAGGCGGGGTTATAGAGGAGGCGGCGCTGTACATCTTGGGAACAGTCAAAGCTTTGAGCCTATTGGTGCCTCGGATCAAGATCCTATTCTACACCCCCGATGTTATTCCTTGTGGAGCCCAGTGTACCTCGCAGAAAGAGATTTAACAATGGTAAGTTCTTACCATAAATCCCTTTTTTGATCCTTAAGATGTTTCTACTTCGCAAACAGGGAGTGAACATAATTCCATACCTGGACGATCTCCTGATAAAAGCACCGTCCAGGGAAAGGTTGCTGGACCGCATTGCTCTCTCAACCAAACTTCTCAAGGACCATGGGTGGATTCTGAACCTTCTGAAATCTCACCTAGAGCCAACACGCAGGCTCCCATTCCTGGGAATGATACTGGATACGGAGTCGCAGAAGGTGTTCCTTCCGTTAGAAAAGGCATTAGTAATCCAGTCGATGGTTCGGGATGTCCTGAAGCCAACCCGGATATCGGTGCATCTATGTATTCACCTTCTGGGGAAAATGGTGGCCTCTTACGAGGCTTTTCAATACGGAAGGTTTCACTCAAGTCCCTTCCAGCTCAATCTGTTGGACAAATGGTCCGGATCGCATCTTCACATGCACCAGAGGATCCGTCTGTCACCAAAAGCCAGGATCTTCTTTCTGTGGTGGCTACAGACTTCTCACCTCGTCGAGGGTCTGAGGTTCGTAATTCGGAACCGGATTCTGCTAACCACAGACACAAGCCTCAGAGGTTGGGGAGCAGTCACTCAGAGGGTACAGTTTCAAGGAAGATGGTCAAGTCAGGATGTCGTCCTTCCAATCAACATTCTGGAACTCAGGGCCATATACAACGCCCTTCTGCAGGCCTCACATCTTCAAGATTGGGCCATTAAGGTCCAGTCGGACAATGTGACGGCAGGGACGTACATAAACCAACAGGGTGGAACGAAAAGCAGAGCAGCAATGTCAGAGGTGTCAAGAATTCTCCTCTGCTGTGGCCTTGTCAGCAGTCTCCATTCCAGGAGTAGACAACTGGGAAGCAGACTTCCTCAGCAGACACGACCTGCACCCGGGGGAGTGGAGACTTCACCCGGAAGTGTTCAGGTGCTTGACAAGACGATGGGGATATCCACAGATCTACGTGATGGTCTCTTGTCTCAACAAGAAGCTCAAGCGGTATTGTTCCAGGTCGAGAGACACACAGGCGGTGGCGGTAGACGCCCTAACGACTCCATGGGTCTATCAGATGGTGTACGTGTTTCCTCCACTTCCTCTGATCCCAAGGATTCTAAAGAGAATATAAAGGGAAAAGGTTCAAGCAATTCCAATTGCTCCGGACTGGCCAAGAAGTGCCTGGTACGCGGACCTACTGGAGATGCTCCTCGAAGATCCGTGGCCTTTACCTCTTTGCGGGGATCTTCTGCAACAGGGTCCGTTCGTCTATCAGGACTTACCGCGGCTACGTTTGACGGCATGGAAGTTGAGTGGCTCATTCTAGCCAGGAGAGGGATCTCTAACAAGGCTATCCCGACTATGATCCAAGCCAGGAAGGGGGTAACGTCTAAGCATTACCATCATATTTTGCCCGTGCTGCACCCCTTCAGTGGAACGCACTCCCCCGCTCCATTAGACTCTCCCCAACCTTGCAAAGCTTCAAACGGGAACTAAAAACCCACCTATTCATCAAAGCGTACCCTTCTGATGCATAACCCAGAGCTGAAGCCGCACCTCCACCCCCCCTGCCTCATGCCGTGAACATCTTAGCTTTGATTGCATACTGCCATCAGGCTACCTCCCACTTGCCTGCACCTCTTGTCATCTGTCTGTCGCCCCTCCCCAATAGATTGTTAGCTCTTCAGAGCAGGGCCCTCTTTCCTCTTGTTATCCAAGCCCTCGTCTCAGCACATTTCACTCACAGCTCTCCCCTACTCAACGACCATCTTTATCCTGCTAGTAAAGGCTCATCTCCATCTATGACCACCAGCCTCTAGTATTACGATGATCACTCCCTCGATACTTGCATCTTAGCTGTACTATGTCTTGAGAATGTGTGGTGCTCTGTTGCCTGTACTCTATTTCTGTTATTTATTTACTGTAATGCAATGTTTTGTCCCCTGTACTGTCCTTTGTACGGCGCTGCGAAACACATGTGGCGCCTTATAAATAAAATTTAATAATAATAATAATATTTGGAAGAAATGTCTCTTGGTGTGAGAGAAGAAAATTTTCTGCAGTGGAATTCCATCTAGGACATTTCTTGCTTTTTCTAAAAGCAAGAGTAGATGTGGGCCTACGTCTGGGCTACATAAAAGTACAAATTTCGGCCATGTCCATTTTCTTTCAGTAACAATTGGCATCTCTTCCTGAGGTCCAGACGTTCTTGAAAGGTGTTCTGCACATCCAACCTCCCTTTGTGCCTCCCACGGCCCTTTGGGATCTCGATGTGGTGTTGCATTTCCTTCAGTCGGACTGGTTTGAGCCGTTAAGGAGGTGAATGTAAAATTTCTTACATTGAAGGCCGTCACACTGTTGGCCTTGGCTTCAGCAAGACGTGTGTCGGAGCTGGGGGCTTTGTCTCACAAACGCCCCTATTTAATTTTCCACGAGGATAGAGCTGAGCTCAGAACTCGTCAGCAATTTTTTTCCTAAGGTGGTGTCTGCGTTTCACATCATCCAACCTATTGTGGTCTGCTACCTCAAAGTCTTTGGATGTTGTGAGGGCTTTGAAGGTGTATGTGAAAAGAACAGCTCGTCACAGAAAGTCGGTCTCGTTGTTTGTTCTTTATGATCCCAATAAGATTGTGTGTCCTGCTTCAAAGCAGACTTGCACGCTGGATCAGACTTACTATCCAGCATGCTTAGTCCAAGGAAAGTTTGCCATGTCCAAAATCTGTACAGACCCACTCTACTAGATTAATGGGTTCTTCCTGGGCAGCTGCCCAGGGTGTCTTGGCTTTACAGCTCTGCCGAGCAGCTACTTGGTCAGGTTTGAACACGTTTGCAAAGTTCTACAAGTTCGATACTTTGGCCTCTGAGGATCTTCAGTTTGGTCAATCAGTTCTGCAGGAACTTCAGCACTCTCCCACCCGGTTTGGGAGCTTTGGTACATCCCCATGGTACTACAATGTACCCCAGTATCCTCTTGGACGCAAGAGAAAATAGGATTTTAATTACCTACCCGTAAATCCTTTTTCTCGTAGTCTGTAGAGGATACTGGGTGCACGCTCAGTGCTTCATTCTTCCTGCACTGTTACTTGGTTAAGTAATGTTGGTTCAGCTGTTGCTGGTCCTTTTTCAAGTTTGGTTAGCTTGGCTTTCCTCTTGTGTGTGCTGGTTCGGAATCTCACCACTATCCTTATCTATCCTTCTCTCGAAGTATGTCCGTCTCCTGGAGCACAGTTTCCTAGACTGAGTCTGGTAGGAGGAGCACAGAGGGAGTACTAAATGGACCACAGTATCCTTTACGGACTACGAGAAAAGGATTTACTAGTAGGTAATTAAAATCCTATGTTCTCCTTGTCTGGGGCCATCATAAGACCAGTCAGGGCTTCAGCTTGGATGGCAAAAGTAATGGCAGCCTGGGTGGAGGCATTGGAATCTTTCATTGGCCTTTAGAGAGCAGAAATACCATATTGCACATATTAAACAGGCGGCTATTTTTATATACGCAGCCTGGGATATGGGTTCAATTGCTTCTCAGCCTCAGCAGTAGCAGCTCACAGAGCGGTTTGGCTACATACATTTAAAGCTGACTCAGTATCCAAGCCTAGATTTCCAGCTATTTGGACTTCTCAATCTGACAAGTCTGGTAAGACTAAAAAGCATTGGGATAAAAGAGGACCAGCTTCCAAATCAGAAGATAAGCCATCAGCCTGATGGTGCAGGCCTCCACCTGGGGAACCCCAGGTTGGGAGGCCGACTTCTTCATTTTGCACAGTTCTGGCAGCAGTCTACCACGGATGCCTGTGCGCAAGACGTGGTATCTCACGCTTATGCATTTGCTTTCAAGAAGCACCCTCCTCAGAGGTTTTTTGTACCAGCCCGTCTTCAGTGGAAACAAATGCCAGGGCTTTGCAAGAGGCAGTTCAGCAGTTTCTCCGGCACAACAAGGACAGGGCTTATTACAACCTGTTTTAGTCCAAAAGCCAAATGGGTCGTTCCGGCCCATACTCAATCTCAAAATAAATGAACAAGTACATTTGAGTGCCTCGGTTTCATATGGAGACGTTATGTTACATTATTTTGGCCATGGAGCTGGAGGATTTTATAGTATCCCTGGAGGGCTTACCTACTTGTTCCTATAGCACTGTTCCATCAGCGCTATCTCAGGTTCTCATCCTCCAGCAACATTTGTCAGTTCAGGTTCTACCATTTGAACTGGCCACAGCTCCCAGAGTATTCACCAAAATTAGGGTGGCTTCCAGACAGGCAATGGCTTGTTTGCAGAGACACGATTGGCTCATAAATAGGGCAAAGTCGTCCCTGGTTCCGTCACAACGGATGACTCACTTGGGGGCTGTGTTGTATTCGGGTATTCAGAGAGTAATTTTACCTCTGAACAAAATATCCAAAATTCATTCAAGGATTCAGAAGCTGCTACACAGTCAAAGGGAATCCATTCACACAGCAATGTGTCTGATGTGATTGATGGTATCGTCATTCGACATGGTGGACTATGCACAGTTCCACTCGAGTCCTCTGCAACGTCTTATCCTTTCCAAATGGAATGCTTTTCATCAGACAATAAAAACACACATGATGGTCCTTTCTCTGGAAATATGGAGGTCATTAGCCTGGTGGCTACAGACATTCCATCTGGACAAAGGGAGACCCTTTTGGATCTCAGATTGGGAGGTTCTGACAATGGATGCCAGTCTTCAGGGCTGGGGAGCAGTATCTGAAGAAAGTTGCTCCAGGGGCAGTGGACCAAGGAAGAACGTTGCCTGCCAATATATTGGAACTTCGGGCCATATATATGGCACTTATTCAGGCAAATGACATTCTTCAGGGGAAACCAGTTCAAATTCGCTCGGACAATGCAACGTCAGTAGTGTACCTCAGTCATCAGGGAGGAACTCGCAGCCAAAAAGCAATGAAGTAGGTGAGCCACACGTTAAGGTGGGCAGAACTTCATCATCCAGCCTTGTCCGCAGTATTCATTCCGGGAGTCCTAAACTGGGAAGCAGATTTTCTCAGTCTACACGCCATTCATGCAAACGAATGGGCTTTACAACCCAAGGTCTTCCAGAGTCTGGTAAACAAGTGTGGGTTGCCGGAGATAGATCTCATGGCTTCCCATCAGAACAACAAAGTTCCCGCATACAGGTCGAGGACAAAGGATCCCAAAGTGACCTTCGTGGATGCCTTGTGAGTAAGATGGGACTTTCATCTGGACTATGTGTTTCGACCGATCGCCTTGTTCCCAGGATGATGCAAAAGGTAAAACAGGGAAAGGGCTCCGTGATACTTATAGCTCCGGATATGCCCAGAAGACATTGGTACACAGATCTGCAGATGCTGTCAGTGGATACTCCGTTTCTACCCCCTCAATGTCCAGATCTACTGTCTCAGGGTCCTTGTTATTACAAGCACCTGGATTGACTGTCTTTTACGGCGTGGCTCTTGAGACCTCTATCCTGAAGTCAAGAGGATTCTCACAACAGGTAATTCAAACAATGCTCAGAGCAAGGGAACCTTCCTCAGCTCGAATTTATCACCGAATATGGCATGCTTATATTCAGTGGTGCAGTGACCGGAAGGTTGACCCTAGGTCTTTCAGAGTTTCCAGAGTCCTAACATTCCTTCAGGCAGGAATGGATAAAGGTCTGCGGGTGGCTTCCTTGAAAGTGCAGGTGTCAGCATTGACTGTATGGTTTCAAAAGAAAATTGCTAACCTGCAGGATGTTCCCACTTTTTTCCAAGGAATGCTTCACATCCAACCTCCATTTGTTCCTCCTACAGCGCCTTGGGATTTAGGTATAGTCCTAAAGGCGATTCAAGTTGCTCCATTTGAACCAGTGACACAAGTATATCTTAAATTGTTGACTGCTAAAGCTCACTATTTACTAGCAATTGCCTCAGCTAGAAGAGTACTAACAGGGGGAGAGAAAGAAAGCTCTTGTGTGGGCGCACTCTTGTACAAAGAAGGAAAATTCCTGATATATATAGGAAATTATTTAAAACATCTGTTTATTTTTCAAATTTAAAATGCAATTACCCATATATATGATCCAAAAAGTAAATACATTTATGAAAAAAATATTAAAATGTTCTGGTCTGTTTTTCACAGGGAGTGATTAGAAAGGTTGTAGATACCTGATTGTCTAACACCCGTTTCTCCTGACCAGTACAGAAATTCTGTATTGATGGGACCAAGGAGAGGTCAAAATAGTGGTTAGTGTATCTACATAGGACCACTTTAGTTAGGTCAATACCATACACTTTGCTGGTCACCAGTTAATCCAATTAAACACATATAGGATAGCTAATATTGATTATATTGTCAAGGCCTGATGCTAAACTGATAGATGAAAGAAAAAAGGGGAGAAGGGAAAAGATTAGTGGTGATACTGCTGTTTGCGTCACATTTCACATAGAGGGAAATAATTCCTACTCTACAACACCGGGTATTCGCAGGAAGTCTCGTCTCCAGGTACTAACCCAGCCCGACGCTGTTTGGCTTCCAAGATCGGACGAGATCGGGCATTAGCAGCGTGGTATGATAGTAGAGGAAAATATGTGATCTGTATACCAATGAGAGTGCACCTATAAAAGAATAGTAAAGAATATAGGCCCTCATTCCGAGTTGTTCGCTCGGTATTTTTCATCGCATCGCAGTGAAAATCCGCTTAGTACGCATGCGCAATGTTCGCACTGCGACTGCGCCAAGTAACTTTACTATGATGAAAGTAATTTTACTCACGGCTTTTTCTTCGCTCCGGCGATCGTAATGTGATTGACAGGAAATGGGTGTTACTGGGCGGAAACACGGCGTTTCAGGGGCGTGTGGCTGAAAACGCTACCGTTTCCGGAAAAAACGCAGGAGTGGCCGGGGAAACGGTGGGAGTGCCTGGGCGAACGCTGGGTGTGTTTGTGACGTCAACCAGGAACGACAAGCACTGAAATGATCGCACAGGCAGAGTAAGTCTGGAGCTACTCTGAAACTGCTAAGTAGTTAGTAATCGCAATATTGCGAATACATCGGTCGCAATTTTAAGAAGCTAAGATTCACTCCCAGTAGGCGGCGGCTTAGCGTGTGTAACTCTGCTAAATTCGCCTTGCGACCGATCAACTCGGAATGAGGGCCATAGATATTAAAAGGAAAAAGAATATAGTATGTGGATCTGCTTTCAACGTTAGACACGGCGCAACAGACACCACCTCAGTGGTGTTGTGCGCAGTGAACCGTAGATGAGAGTCCACAGAAAAATAGTAAGTCAGAAAGGATTTGAGAAAAATAATATATACTGATATTTTCTTTTTAAGTATCTGATAATTCAAATAGAAATAGAAAAATTTCCTCAGGCATCAAGCCAATTTTAAACAGTATATGAGTCAGACATGCATGATCCTATATGGAGACACCAAATATATTCGTAGCCCAAAAATTCATTAATTAGGCACAAAAACATCTAAGCTTCTCAGTAAAAATATGTACTGGTCAGGAGAAACGGGTGTTAGACAATCAGGTGTCTACAACCTTTCTAATCACTCCCTGTGAAAAACAGACCAGAACATTTTAATATTTTTTTCATAATTTTCTTTATTTACGTTTTGGATCATATATATGGGTAATTGCATTTTAATTTTGAAAAATAAACAGATGTTTTAAATAATTTCCTATATATATATCTGAGGAATTTTCCTTCTTTGTACAAGATTGCGCCCACACAAGAGCTTTCTTGCTCTCCCCCTGTTAGTACTTGTACTTCTTAACTCTGGGCGCACCACCAACTAGAACTATAATTTAAATAAATACATTTTCTTTCCACTAGTTACAATCGTCTACATTTGGTCTTTTCACTTATAACCTTTAACCCAATTTTGACCAGTGCCCAGTTGCCCTTTGTTTTGTCTAAGATTGAAGAGTGTCAGGATTAGGGGCATTGTAATGTCGTCCTCCTTTTCTGATATTTCATCCAGATAGAGCGGTTCTCAGAACTAAATCTGGATATCTTCCTAAGGTGGTGTATAAAATCCACCTTAACGAATAAATTGTAGTCCCAGCTTTTCAAGGGCCAGATCTTTCTGCGGGAGATGCATCTTTGGAAATAGTCCGTGCTATAAGGATCTACGTGGGTCGTACCAGTGCCATCAGAAAGGCAGACAATCTCTTCATTCTCTGGACTTCAGAAGAGAGGATGGCCTGCTGACAAGCATACACTGGTGAGGTGGCTTTAGTTGACTATCTCAGAAGCTTACTCTCGGCTGATCTCCCTATTCCGACTAATGTCTCTGCTCACTCTACTCATAAGGTAGGTCCTTCATGGGCAGCACACTGTGGTGCATCAGCGGAACAGATATGTAAGGCAGCCACATGGTCTTCCATTAACACATTCATTAGACATTACGCCTTTAATACCTTTGCCTCTCAGGATGCTGCATTCAGGCGAAGGATTCTCCTGTCCAGTCAGGAGCGTCCCCTCCACTAAAATTGCTTTGGAACATCCCAATGTTTATCCTGTGGATACTACTGTGGACCCTACAGGAGAAATACATAGTTATGGTAGACTTACCGTTGATAACTCTATTTCACCTAAGTCCAAAGTATCCACAGGGATCCCACCCTGACGCACCTGATTTGAGGATCCTTACACTTAATAATGTCTTCCTTCTTGTACAGAAGTGTGTGCATGTGTGTTCTTCTCGCCTGATTAGGGCTCTCTATGATGCTCCTGCCTTGAGCATTAGAAAACAACTGAATTGTCTGAGCCAGAAGGTGGGGATGTAGGGGACTGGCCCGTTGCATTCTGGGAGGGCGAAAGCTTTTGATTGTTGGTGCCAATTCGCTGACGCTAACTCTTATCCCGATGTTTATCCTGTGGACTTCGTGTTTTACTGCATTTTCCCTTTAGTACGTCCTGCTGTCAGGGTCTGTGAAGCAGTCATTCAGTATAACAAGCTGTCTATGTCATTCAGTATAACATAATTTATCTTATCCTGGACAACTGTCCCCTTTCACCTACTTATGAATACAATACCCCAAACATCTTACTAGACAGTTTCCATCTGAGATGCTGATAATAGGAAGATATATCTATTATAATCAGCCAGCCTAAAAGCTGTGTATATTCTTCCCTCTCACTATGTCCTGCGCACTAGGTCAAAGGTGAAAGGCAGCTAAGGAGCGATATTTCTAACTGGTGTCTAAAGCACTAATCCTAATAACATGTACATATATAGAGCAATGAGGTCATACATATACAAAATGGAGTTACACATGGACAACATGGCATCTAAAAAATACTTAAAACTATCACCCCCTACAGAAATATATCAATGCGAGGGATCAATTGTAACGACCTAGAAGAAGGTCTATTCTCTAATATGACCTGCGTACAGCAGAGTAATAAGTATAATCACGCACACCTGGATGTCTAATTCTCCGAGTGTTATAGAGGTCAGATTCAGCTAATAAAGGGAGCATGAGGAAGCTACGGAACGGGCGGCATTACTGGTCTGTTCATCAGTAGTGGAGGATCTATCAAGATGAGGGTCTGGAGCAAGAGTAACATCTCCCATAAGGAGAAGTGCAATTTCTTTTCTACGAAAAGTTTTTATCCTGCACCAGACTGGTATAATGTGCAGTATTAAATAAAAACCAACCTTTTTCTATAAAGATACAAATTCTGTATTTCTATGGCTGGAGGTGCTCCCGGAATCATGAAGAAACTCCACTACTCTAGGTTATTTGGGGACTAGCCCAGGACTAGGGCAATTTCTTGTAGCTTTTGAAAAAAATATTTAAGAAATCGGGGTGTCTGGCATGAGGGGCATAGAGAGAAGTGAGGGGGACATATTTATAATGAATTTTCCAAACTAGGATCAAATATCTACCATTGCAATCAACCCACTTGCTTTCCAGGTGAAAGGGGCAGGATCTATGGGAAAGGATGGCTACACCACAGGAGATATAGCATGCTGGGTAGTTATTGGTAAACTGAGGAGAGGGGTTGAAAGTCCAAGAGAGAGATATATCTAAGTCTTATTATAATATTACATTTGTTGTTGTGAGTGTTCTCAGGAGGGTGGACACAATGATAGTCTGAGACACAATATTATAAAGCCTTTATTAAAAGTTATGTTTTATTATACACACACATTTACAATTAAGTGTCCCAGAGAGTCGTCTTCTCCTATTGTTTACAAGATTAATATTGTTACAGAAAATGTCACATTTCCATAATGTATTTTATTTCCAGCAGATGGACACACAAGCAGGAATATCTCAGAAGAACATCTAATGTTATCCCCGGATTGTGACATAAAAGATAATGACAGTAGACCGGATTCTCCAGGAGATAATCCCATTACCCCAATTATACATCCAGCTCTATCAGCTGATCCCTCTGATCCTGGGGAATGTTCTACTGATTACTCTGATATTGGTGCATCTGTTACAGCTCTGACAGTAGATACAGTGTTTACGTGTCCTATAGATGCCAAATGTTTTACACAGGACACAAAGCCTATTAACCCACAGACAGCTAAAGCAGATGAGAGGCCATTTCCATGTTCTGAGTGTGGGAAATGTTTTGCATGCAAATTACAACTTGTTAGACATCAGACAAGTCACACAGGTGAGAAGCCATTTCCATGTCCTGAGTGTGGGAAATGTTTTACATACAAATCACAACTTGTTAGACATCAGACAAGTCACACAGGTGAGAAGCCATTTCCATGTCCTGAGTGTGGGAAATGTTTTGCACACAAATCAGTTCTTGTTACACATCAGAGAAGTCACATAGGTGAGCAGCCATTTTCTTGCTCTGAATGCGGGAAATGTTTTACCCAGAAATCACAACTTGTTAGACATCAGCGAAGTCACACAGGTGAGAAGCCATTTACATGTTCTGAGTGTGGGAAATGTTTTGCACACAATCCAGATCTTGTTAGACATCAGAGAATTCACATAGGTGAGAAGCCATTTTCTTGCTCTGAATGCAGGAAATGTTTTACTCAGAAATCACAACTTGTTAGACATCAGCGAAGTCACACAGGTGAGAAGCCGTTTACATGTTCTGAGTGTGGGAAATGTTTTGCACACAATCCAGATCTTGTTAGACATCGGAGAAGTCACACAGGTGAGAAGCCATTTCCATGTTCTGAGTGTGGGAAATGTTTTGCACACAATCCAGATCTTGTTAGACATCGGAGAAGTCACACAGGTGAGAAGCCATTTACATGTTCTGAGTGTGGGAAATGTTTTGCACATAAAGCAGATTTTGTTAGACATAACAGAAGTCACAAAGGCAAGGACCCATTTTCTTGCTCTGAGTGTGGGAAATGTTGTTTAAAAAAATCACATCTTCTTATACATTACAGAAGTCACACAGGTGAGAAGCCATTTTCTTGCTCTGAGTGTGGAAAATGTTTTACACAGAAATCACATCTTGTTACACATCAGCGAAGTCGCACAGGTGAGAAGCCATTTTCTTGCTCTGAGTGTGGAAAGTGTTTTGCTCAGAAATCACATCTTGTTATACATCAGAGAAGTCACACAGGTGAGAAGCCATTTCCATGGTCTGAGAAATAAATCAGCTCTTGTTGCACACAATAGACATCACTCAGGTGAGGAACCATTTTAATCTTCTGGAGTATACTTATTACCATACATTGTTCTTCAAGGTTCTTATCCTTTCTCCTATGCTTTTTGCAATATACATGCTACCGCAGGGTGAAATTATCAGGTGTCATGTCCTCATCTACCACTGCTATGCCGTTGACCTTTCTCTTGCTCCGGGTACTGAGAACCCAGTACCAATCCTAAATGGTTGTCTAGTTTAGCTCCAGGTGTGGGTGATGCCAGTTGGCTGTGACTCAGTCCTGGTGAAACAGGTCCTTATGATAGAAGCTCACCAACAAAGGTCAGGGCTACAGCTCAGCTTTGCAGAACAACTAAACTTACGCTTGTGGGTTCAGAGTTACAAAATGCTAATCATATGCGTAATCTTGGTGTCCTGGTTGGTTAAGTGATACTTAGACATCAGGTATCAGCCACAATTGGATCCTCATCTGAGGAACATAGCCAGACTCCAGCACTTATTTCCCTCAGAAGATCTACCTACAGTCATACATGCACTTGTATCATCACGCATAGACTACTGCAATGTCCTCTACCTGGGTCTCCCAGCAAAAGAATTGCACCGCTTGTAGCTTGTACAGGATGCAGCAGCCAGGCTGTTACCTAACCAGCCCGTTCCTGCCACATAACACCCATTCTCTACTCCCTTCACCGGCTGCCTGTAAGATGGTGACTCTATTACATAATCTTACTGACTCAGCCCTACATGACCAGGGTCCGTTGTACCAGAAGCAGCTTCTGCCTCCTTACTGCCTTGGTTATTTCCACCTGCAGATGAAGGACTGTTACCAGCAGTACCAAGAATCTCAAAACAGTGCAGAGATGTCTGGGGGGAGACAGGGTGGGTGGCACTATTGCTGTAGCGGGGGCTGCCGGAGGCACTGTCAGTGGGTAATATTGTCCCCAAGCAGTTCTGAGGTAGCAGAGGGGGGACACAGGGTCGCTGGCAGTAGTGGGGACTGCAGGAGGCAGTGTCTGTGTGAGCAATCTTGTCCTAAGCAGCACTAAGGTGTCAGAGTGGAAGACAGGGTGGTGGCAGTAGTGGGGGGAGACTGTGGTGGCAGAAGTGGGGGGAGACATGGTGGGTGGCAGTAGAGGGGGGAGACAGGGCGGTTTCAGTAGCGGGGGGAGACAGGGCGGTGGCAGTAGTGGGGGGACATGGCAGGTGGCAGTAGTGGGGGGAGACAGGGCGGTGGGAGTAGTGGAGGGAAACAGGGCGAGTGGCAGTAGTGGGGGGCTGACAGTGCAGGTGGCAGTAGTGGGGGGAGACAGTACAGTAGCAGTAGTGGGGAGAGAGGGTGGGTGGCAGAAGTGGAGTGAGACAGGGTTGTGACAGCAGTGGGGGGAGATGGGGTGTGTTGCAGTAGTGGGGGTAGATGGGGTGGAAGGCAGTAGTGGGGGGGTACTGGGTGGGTGACAGTAGTAAGGGGAGACAGGGCGGGTGGCAGTAGTGGGGAGACAGGGTGGTGATAGCAGTGGGTGGGAGGAGACAGGGTGGTGGCAGTAGTCAAATGAGAGGGCAGATGGCAGTAGTGGGGGGATACAGGGCGGGTGGCAGTGGTGGGTGGAGACAGGGTGGATGGTCACAGTGCAGTTACAGGGGCTACTGGTGGCAGTAAAGAGGTGTATGGGTCCTGCACAGAACCAGTTGATAATTAGACCTAATGATGATTATGTTTCCTTATTTCTAATTAATCCCTTGTATGTGTTACTGTTATTTGTTGTGTCAGCCTTTATGTGTGTTCTGTGTAATAATCCTGAAAGTAGTGCTGCTACCGATCTCATATCATTTGTAGTAACTTGGAAAAGATGAGATATGAGGTGCACTCTGGAAGCTTATAGGGGGTTACTCAGAGATGAACGCAGATGTGACATCACGCAGCCCCTGGAAAATGGTCCCGGCCCGCCCGCATTCACCCCTCAGGGATGTGACCACAATGTGTGTGTCTGTGCGGCCGCTGCACATGTGCATTTTGCCACCACCAGCAAACTGCTTCGGACCACTATTGCGGTTGGGTCTGAATGACCCCCATAGGCTGTTGTGCAGAATAAAGTATTTTTTAAGTTTAAAATATAGAGAAAAATCTGTGTGTTAAAGATATGAAATAAAGTTTAATTTTCCTGTTAATGTGTCACTTGTATTGTTACTTTTGTGTCCACATAATATCAGTGTATAAATATCTCATCTGATGTGTAGTACACGCTGCCATTTTGGCTATGTCTGATTGTGACAGCTCATGTGAATAGTGGGGTGACATTACAGGAGGGGGGTGTCATGGATGGGTTAGGGTGTGCACCCGGACTAGTACTGGACACTGCATCTGGTCTTGAGCGCTGTGGACAGAACTGGGCTGGCTTAAGAATTGGTCTGATTCAGGTGTGGTAGTCAGGCAGTATGAACTGTGATGGTAGGTGACCGGCTGTGGCTACTGGAACACTGATGGGAGCCACCAGTGCAATGTGTAGCCGGGTAACACCTATAGAGAGAGTCACATGAGAACTGGAGAGGAACGGAATGCTGGGAGGAACCGCAATGCAGGAGAGGCTCGGGTCACTGGCTGGAACCAGTGTGGTAGCTGTGAGGACTGGTGAGTAACGGAATGCTGGGAGGAACAGCAATGCAGGAGAGGCTCGTGTCACTGGCTGGAACCAGTGTGGTAGCTGTGAGGACTGGTGAGTGACGGAATGCTGGGAGGACCAGCAATGCGGGAGAGGCTCGGGTCACTGGCTGGAACCAGTGTGGTAGCTGTGAGGACTGGTGAGTGACGGAATGCTGGGAGGAACAGCAATGCAGAGAGGCTCGGGTCACTGGCTGGAACCAGTGTGGTAGCTGTGAGGACTGGTGAGTAACGGAATGCTGGGAGGAACAGCAATGCAGAGAGGCTCGGGTCACTGGCTGGAACCAGTGTGGTAGCTGTGAAGAGGTATACGTCTATGGTAATGACTGTAGAAGAAGCTGAGGGCATCAGCAATAATTGTAGACGCGGCTGAGGATGTTGGCAATACTTGTAGACGAAGCTGAAGATGTCAGCAACACTTGTAAATGAAGCCGAGAATGTCGGCAGTGCTTATAGATGAAACTGAGGATGTCAGCAACACTTGTAGATGTAGCCGAGGATGTCGGCAATACTTGTGGACTAAGACGAGGATGTCGGCAATACTTATAGACGAAGCTGAGGACTTCAGCAACATGGGTTTCCGGATGCTGGGAAGCTGAGCTAGTGCAGCAGGGATTCCATATGTTTTACAGTGTCGGCACTGCTGGTTTCCCAGTAGCTTGTGATACGGTGGTTCTGCATAATGGATACTGCAATGTTGTAGACAGCAGTGGCAGGTTTTCCGGATACTATGGTGCGCTACTTTGCACATCGGAGAACTGGAAGCTGGTAGGAACCAACAGAATCTCTAATGCTGCTAGGGATATAGGACAGCCTCTCTGGATCACTGGAGGACTTCCAGTGAGTCTGGAGATGCCAGGATGTAACGTCAGCGATGGCCCCTTAAATCATCCAGGGAGTCGGGCAGTGTGGGGATGGTAACTTGCACTGAGTCTATCACCAGCAGGAGATTCTGGAGCTCACTCCAGGCTGAGAGACGACAAAGCACTGACAGCTTGTTAGCTGGAACTTATACCCAGTGCTTGCAGTTGAGTGGATGAATGGCTCACATGACACGGAGAGTCTCTGGGTTGGCTCCTGGAGAATCAGCTGACTGGAGACTGTCATGGCACTGCCCATGGAGAGGAGAAGCGGGAACTCCTGCGTGCTGTGGCCTTGTCCAATGGTCGCCAGCAGGGAGACGCTGGAGCACAATCATGGATACTGCGTCAGGGCACAACGGAGACGTGCTTGAACGAGGGATCACGCCCAGGCTTGTATATTTAGATACTTATTGACTTTAGATATGTATCTGCATCTGTTCAGTATGTCTTTACTTATAGTTGTGATCCTTTTTTGCATTTGCTCAGTTTGCTAATTATAATAATTGCAATATGCTGACACCTTTTGCACAGATACAGAATAAATAAATGATGTCTGTTCAAATGTTCCATATCTTTTTTACTTGTAGGGGAATTAGGGTTCTATTTAAAATAAACTTACCTGACCATTTTCTGGAGATGTCCATGTATGAAGATATGGGAGATACCTGCTGCAGTCCCTTCTACTTACATTTGGGAGGTTCGGTTGTATTTGGGGAATTAGTAGCAAATAGTAAATGGTACATTGGCTCCATAACGTCTCGCTGACCCTCTGATTTTTACACAATATGTTACACAAAATGACATTTGCATTAACAACCATTAATTAAACAAGAAAAACACACTTGTTTTCCCAGAAAACTTTATCTATAAAAAAAATTGCCAATTCTAGTCTGGATTCATTGACTCTATCAGGAGCACAAGAGCCTTTTTAGCAAGGACTATGCTACCAGTAACCAGTAGAGGAATCAGGCGTATCCCACAGAATATCAGTGCTGCCACCATACATTAGGGAGAGAAGATAAAGTGCAGATTTCTGAACAGTGGCCCTCATTCCGAGTTGTTCGCTCGCAAGCTGCTTTTAGCAGCTTTGCACACGCTAAACCGCCGCCTACTGGGAGTGAATCTTAGCTTATCAAAATTGCAAACGAAAGATTAGCAGAATTGCGAATAGACACTTCTTAGCAGTTTCTGAGTAGCTCCAGACTTACTCGGCATCTGCGATCAGTTCAGTGCTTGTCGTTCCTGGTTTGACGTCACAAACACACCCAGCGTTCGCCCAGACACTCCCCCGTTTCTCCAGCCACTCCCGCGCTTTTCCCAGAAACGGTAGCGTTTTTCCGCACACTCCCATAAAATGGCCAGTTTCCACCCAGAAACACCCACTTCCTGTCAATCACATTACGATCACCAGAACTAAGAAAAACCTTGTTATGCCGTGAGTAAAATACCTAACTGCATAGCAAATTTACTTGGCGCAGTAGCACTGCAGACATTGCGCATTAGCGACTAATCGCTCCGTTGCAAGAAAAAAATAACGAGCAAACAACTCGGAATGACCCCCATTGCTTTTAGAAGGCATACAAGAAGTGCATAGATCACAATGATCAGAAGTCTGAGACAATGAGGTCAAGAAACCAACGCTGTGGTAGTAATGACCTCAGTACAGATCACTTGGAGCAAGAGACTAGGGTAAGGGCAACAACAATTTTTTAAACACAACTAAAAAAACGGTTTGAAAAAAAAGAATTCTAACTGTAAAAAATGAGGATCGTCCAGTATAGAGGACTGTACTCAGCATGTCTAAGTACATACCACTGGACGATGCTCTGGAATGGGAGGAGGGGGTGGGATATGTGGGTCCCGCCGGAAAACAGCTCATCTGTTGAGGAGGGTTTACCGGCACATACTGCATGGGTTGGTTATGTGGGTAGGTCGGTGGGGGCACATTTGGGAGACAGCGGCTGGCAGGTGGTATCTCAAACGCCTCATCAAGAGATTCTTTATTTGCTCATAAGGTAGCATCAAGAACCAGATGCTTGTAGATCTTCTTTTGATTCTCCTTCATCAGTCGCATCTCCGTCATGATGTAATTGCCAAAATTCTGCTCCTAGTCCGAGGACCAATGAAGAATCTCCTCCGTGTGAGTAAAAAACTGTTGTGAGCTGGGCTGGGGCAGAAGTGGGTTTCCAGATGACCTCTGCTGTTTTGGGGGTCGTGGCTGTGGGGTTGGGTCATCCATTTCAGTTGCCTCACTCATGGAAGGCTCCACTTCCAGCTCCAGTGTAATATCCTGCACTATAAAACAAAATTGAACTGCATGCAAAAATGTGTGTGTACAATACAATACAAATGTGTGTGTACTTACCAGATCCAGACTCTCCGATGCCTCCTCTGCCACAAGAGTGGGAGAATCCAGATTACACTGTTACCATATCCTTGGCTCTTGCTCCAAAGTGAATTTCATGAGGTGATAATACCACAGCATTGGCTTGTAGACCTCATCCGTCCCGGCTCCTGAACGTTGTGATTCCATGTACTTATTGTGCTCCTACAAAAACACTTTGAACATTTTTTATCTTCTTCTTTACCCAATTTAGGTCTGCAGTGCTGTTCCTGGCTCTACTGTATTTGATCAGCTGCTCATATGCTTGATTCCTTTGTGTCCTGTTGGCATAGTCCACACTTATTACACACCACAGGCACTCATTCTCGTGATACAATTCAATGAATCCAGACCAGAATTTGTGATTTTCCTCTGCTGACATATCTGGGGGAAAAATATTAAACACAATGTAATTACAAAGTACTATTGTAATGTACATACCTATGTCATACAACCTGTATAGTAACGCACAAACTGCAACTTGAATTATGAGCACCCAGCTGAAAATTGTAACACATTATTACACACAGTAATGAGCATTACATATTAGTACACACCGTAATGCCCAATATGTATTGTGCCACACACCATAATGCCCATTACACATTATTACACACAGTAATGCCCAATACACATTATTGCAGATTGTAATGCCCAATGCACATTGTGCCACACACCGTAATGCCCATTACACAATATACCACACAGCATAATGCCCATTAGACATTATTACACACCATAATGCCTATTGCACATTATGCCACACACCGTAAAGCCCATTACACATTATTACACACCGTAATGCCCATTACACACCATAATGCACATTACACATTATGCCATACACCGTAATGCCCATTACACATTATACCACACAGCGTAATGCCCATTATACATTATTACACACCATAATGCCCTTAACACATTATGACACACACCATAAAGCCCATTACACATTATTACACACCATAATGCACATTACAGATTATACAACAAATAGTAATGCCCATTACACATTATTATACACCGGAATGCCCATTATACACCGTAATGCCCTTTACACATTACTACACACCATAATGCCCATTACACATTATTACACACCGTAATGCCTATTACACATTATACACCGTAATGCCCATTACACATTATACACCGTAATGCCCTTTACACATTACTACACACCATAATGCCCATTACACATTATTACACACCGTAATGCCCATTACAAATCGTAATGCCCATTACAAATAATTACACACCGTAATGCCCATTAAACATTTTTATAATCCGTGATGCCCATTACACAATATTATACATTCGTAATGCACATTACACATTATTACATACCATAATGCCCATTACACATTATTACACATCCGTAATGCCCATTACACATTATGCTACACACCGTAATGCCTAGTACACATTATGCCACACACCGTAATGCCCATTACACATTATACCACACAGCATAATGCCCGTTACACATTACTACACACCATAATGCCCATTACACATTATTACACACCGTAATGCCCATTACAAATCGTAATGCCCATTACAAATAATTACACACCGTAATGCCCATTAAACATTTTTATACATCCGTGATGCCCATTACACAATATTATACATTCGTAATGCATATTACACATTATTACATACCATAATGCCCATTACACATTATTACACATCCGTAATGCCCATTACACATTATTACACACCGTAAAACACATTACACATTATGCCATACACCGTAATGCCCATTACACATTATACCACACAGCATAATGCCCGTTACACATTATTACACACCATAATGCCTATTACACATTATGCCACACACCATAAAGCCCATTACACATTATTACACAGCATAATGCCCATAACACATCATGCCACACACCATAAAGCCCATTACACATTATTATACATTCGTACTACACATTACACATTATTACACACCGTAATGCCCATTACACATTATTATACATCCATAATGCCCATTACACATTATTAGAAACTGTAATGCCCTTTACACATTATTATATATCCGTAATGTACATTACACATTATTACAAACCGTAATGCCCAATACACATTATTACACATCCGTAATGCCCATTACACATTATTCTACATCTGTAATGCCCATTACACATTATGCTACAAACCGTAATGCCTATTACACATTATTGTACATCCGTAATGCCCATTACACATTATTACATACCGTTTTGCCCATTACACATTATTACACATCCATAATGTCCATTACACATTATTCTACATCCGGAAAGCCACTTACACATTATGCTACAAACTGTAATGCCCATTACACATTATTATATGTCCATAATGAACAGTACACATTATTACACACCATAATGCCCATTACACAATATTACACACCGTAATGCCCATTACACATTATTACACATCTGTAATGCCCATTACAGATTATTCTACATTCGTTATGCACATTACACATTATTCTACATCCGTAATGCCCATTACACACCGTAATGCCCAGTACACATTATTATACATCCGTAATGCACATTACACATTATACACCATAATGCCCATTACAGATTATTATACACCGTAATGCCCATTACACATTATTACACACCGTAATGCCCATTACACAATATTATTAATCCATAATGCCAATTACAAATTATTACATACCGTAATGCCCTTTACACATTATTATACATCCGTAATGCACATAACATTATTACACACTGTAATGCCCATTGCATCCGTAATGCACATTACACATTATTCTACATCCGTAATACCTACTACACACTGTAATGCCCATTACACATTATTATACATCCGTAATGCACATTACACATTATTCTACATCCGTAATACTCACTACACACCGTAATGCCCATTACACACTGTAATGCCCATTACACATTATTATAAATCCGTAATGCCCCTTATACATTATTACACACCACAATGTCTGATATAGATAAGTGAATACAAAATGGAAGCTGGATGTCAGTTTGTCTATTGTTCATAAAATAAACTGTTGCTTTAAAAGTGATTTTTATATGTTTGGAGAAAGTGCGATTTTAGTCAGAGCCGGCCATAGGCATAGGCAAACTAGGCAATTGCCTAGGGCATTTGATATGCCATGGGGCATCAGCAGCTTCTGCTGATTAAAATGATATGCAGCATGCCTATATTCTGTGTAGCATTTCATATGCAGATACAGCCACAGTCTCACACAGTATATAGGCATGCTGTATATCATTTTAATCAGCAGAATCTGCTTGTGCATCCTAGCGACATAGAAATGCAAATAAGATACATTTTAATAAAAAAATAAGGTGCCCGACGTTAGCATTGAGGCAAGATTTATGAGGACACATCTGTATCCAAGCAGAGGCAGAGGTCACAGTGTTAGTGGCAGTGTGAGTGCTGTGTGCATGTGAGTGGGTTGGTTGTGCAGTAGTGTTTGGAATATGTGTAAGGAGAATTGTGTGTCATGTAAAAATGCATTAATAATGTGCAACATATGTGTAAGGGGCACTATGTGTGTCATTATGTGTAAAATGGCATTAATAATATGCGGCATATGTTTAACAGGGTACTACTGTATGTGTGTCATTATGTGTATGGGGCACTAATAATGTGCAACAAATGTGTAGGGGCACTATATGTGTCACTATGTGTATAAGGGTATTAATAATGTGTAGCATATGTGTAAGGGACATTATGTGTAAAAGGGCATTAATAAAGATTGTCATAATGTGTAAGACGCATTATGTTTATAAGGACATTAATGATGTGTCTTATATGTGTAAGGGGCATTACTGTGTGGAATTATGTGTATAAATGCTTTACTAATATGTGGCATTATGTGTATAAGGTGCTCTACTATGTGGCGTTGCATATAGAAAGATCATTACTGTGTCGTCTAATGTGAATAAAGAGCAATAGGGTGTGGTGTTATATAAATAAGGAGCAATTCAGTGTGATGTAATGTGAATAAGAAGCTCTACTGTGAGGAGTAACGTTTATAAGGTAAAGTGATACTTCTGTGGGATGTAATGTGAATTATGTACACTATCGCATGATCAAATGGGAATAAAGTTGCAGTACTGTGTGGTGTAATTTGAATTGGGGTTACTATTGTGTGGCCATGCTCCTTGCCAGCAAAAACACCCCTTTTTGGGCTGTGCACCAAATGTGCGAGCTGTTCCTATTTAAAATATAGGGGGAACAAAAACCAAAATAAGAACTGCTATGGGTGAGGGGTGATGGTGCTGGGAAAGAGGTGCAAGGTCAGAGGTGGAACCAGCGGTGGTGCTAGGGGGAACCAGCCAAAATCTTGCCTAGGGCATCATAATCAGCTCTGATTTTAGTCAAAACAAGAAGTAAGGCAGCTGCACAGTGTATCATGAGACTGCGGTTAGCTAGTGTTCTGCAGAATAGGGAATTGTATTTTGCAGAATAAAAATAGTTAAAAGTAGGTGAAAGGTAAAATGTATTTTGATATTAAACAGTCATAATCACAAGATGTTGAGCTAATTAATTGGAAATCCCCCATAAGGGGAGTATATGAATTAATAATATATTCTGATAAATGAATTGTGATTGGTCTATGCATATGATTGGTCTGTTCATTTGATTGGATCATGTAACGCTGTAATGAGAAGTATATAAGATGAAATCATTGTGTCAATGTCCAGTTTGTGATATTCTTTTATCATGAGCCCTGTGAATTTCACAATGCAATAAATCTACCAAAGAGACTTCATTGTTCTTCAATTATTTTGAACAGCGATATAATTTTGGAGGCCGCCACCGAGATCAATCCAACATTGACACACAAAGGAAGGTGGACTGGTGCCGGGGTACCTGGATCAACCGTGGCCACGGGTAAGAGCTGTTATCTTACTTCTGCTCCATGTGTCCCTGCCTCGGTCTGCTGCCTTTGTGTGTTATTGTTGGTTTGAACTCCTTGAAGTCTTTTTGGAGATTGTGAGTATGGAACCAAATTGAATTTAACTGCATTTTATTAAATGGCAGTGTAAAAATAAAGCAGCCAGTATTTACCCTGCACAGAACAATATAACCCACCCAAATCTAACTCTCTCTGCACATGTTACATCTACTCCCCTGCACTGTACATGGTTTTACCCATCTGCTAACAAATTTGCTGCTACAATCAACTCTGAATTACCCCTAAGTACATCAGCAGGTGAAAACATTACTGGTTAGCCTTAGTGAGGAGCGGTTTCAGTTCCTCGGAATCTGAACCCCCCGAACTTCACCCATTTTACACAGTTCCGAGGCAGACTCGGATCCTCCCGCCTTGCTCGGTTAACCCGAGCGAGCCCAAACATCATCATCCCGCTGTCAGATTCTCGCGAAATTCGTATTCTATCTAAGGAGCCGCGCGTCGCCGCCATTTTCACTCGTGCATTGGAGATGATAGGGAGAGGACGTGCAGCGTTCTCTCAGTTTCTGTGTTCAGTGTGCTGCAAATATCTGTGCTCAGTGTGCTTAAAATATCTACGTTCTCTGCCTGAAAAACGCTCCATATCTGTGCTGCATTGTAGTATATAGTAGGAGGACAGTGCAGAATTTTGCTGCCCAGTGACCACCAGTATTATATAGCAGTACAGTACAGTAGTCCACTGCTCTACCTACCTCTGTGTAGTCAACTATACGATCCATCCATACCTGTGGTGCATTTTAGTTGTTGTGGGCAGTAGTAGGAGGACAGTGCAGAATTTTTCTTACCACCAGTATATATATATAGCAGTACGGTACAGTAGTCCACTGATCTACCTACCTCCGTGTCATCAAGTATACTATCCATCCATACCTGTGGTGCATTTTAGTTGTGCGCAGTATATATAGTAGGAAGACAGTGCAGAATTTTGCTGACCACCAGTATATAATCTATAGCAGTACGGTACAGTAGGCCACTGCTCTACCTACCTCTGTGTCGTCAAGTATACTATCCATCCATACCTGTGGTGCATTTTAGTTGTGCGCAGTATATATAGTAGGAAGACAGTGCAGAATTTTGCTGACCACCAGTATATAATATATAGCAGTACGGTACAGTAGGCCACTGCTCTACCTACCGCTGTGTCGTCAAGTATACTATCCATCCATACCTGTGGTGCTTTTTAGTTGTGCACAGTATATATAGTAGGAGGACAGTGCAGAATTTTGCTGACCACCAGTATATAATATATAGCAGTACGGTACAGTAGGCCACTGCTCTACCTACCTGTGTCGTCAAGTATACTATCCATCCATACCTGTGGTGCTTTTTAGTTGTGCACAGTATATATAGTAGGAGGACAGTGCAGAATTTTGCTGACCACCAGTATATAATATATAGCAGTACGGTACAGTAGGCCACTGCTCTACCTACGTCTGTGTCGTCAAGTATACTATCCATCCATACCTGTGGTGCATTTTAGTTGTGCACAGTATATATAGTAGGAAGACAGTGCAGAATTTTGCTGACCACCAGTATATAATAAATAGCAGTACGGTACAGTAGGCCACTGCTCTACCTACCGCTGTGTCGTCAAGTATACTATCCATCCATACCTGTGGTGCTTTTTAGTTGTGCACAGTATATATAGTAGGAGGACAGTGCAGAATTTTGCTGACCACCAGTATATAATATATAGCAGTACGGTACAGTAGGCCACTGCTCTACTTACCTCTGTGTTGTCAAGTATACTATCCATCCATACCTGTGGTGCATTATAGTTGTGCGCAGTATATATAGTAGGAGGACAGTGCAGAATTTTGCTGACCACCTGTATATAATATATAGCAGTACAATACAGTAGGCCACTGCTCTACCTACCTCTGTGTCGTCAAGTATACTATCCATCCATACCTGTGGTGCATTTTAGTTATGCGCAGTATATATAGTAGGACAGTGCAGAATTTTGCTGACCACCTGTATATAATATATAGCAGTACAATACAGTAGGCCACTGCTCTACCTACCTGTGTCGTCAAGTATACTATCCATCCATACCTGTGGTGCTTTTTAGTTGTGCACAGTATATATAGTAGGAGGACAGTGCAGAATTTTGCTGACCACCAGTATATAATATATAGCAGTACGGTACAGTAGGCCACTGCTCTACCTACCTGTGTCGTCAAGTATACTATCCATCCATACCTGTGGTGCATTTTAGTTGTGCGCAGTATATATAGTAGGAGGACAGTGGAGAATTTTGCTGTCCACCAGCATATAATATATAGCAGTATGGTATAGTAGGCCACTGCTCCACCTACCTCTGTGTCGTCAAGTATACTATCCATCCATACCTGTGGTGCATTTTAGTTGTGTGCAATATACATAGTAGGAGGACAGTGCAGAATTTTGCTGACCACCAGTATATAATATATAGCAGAACGGTACAGTAAGCCACTGCTCTACCTGCCTCTGTGTCGTCAAGTATACTATTCATCCATACCTGTGGTGCATTTTAGTTGTGCGCAGTATATATTGTAGGAGGACAGTGCAGAATTTTGCTGACCACCAGTATATAATATATAGCAGTACGGTACAGTAGGCCACTGCTCTACCTACCTGTGTCGTCAAGTATACTATCCATCCATACCTGTGGTGCATTATAGTTGTGCGCAGTATATATAGTAGGAGGACAGTGCAGAATTTTGCTGACCACCTGTATATAATATATAGCAGTACAATACAGTAGGCCACTGCTCTACCTACCTCTGTGTCGTCAAGTATACTATCCATCCATACCTGTGGTGCATTTTAGTTATGCGCAGTATATATAGTAGGACAGTGCAGAATTTTGCTGACCACCTGTATATAATATATAGCAGTACAATACAGTAGGCCACTGCTCTACCTACCTGTGTCGTCAAGTATACTATCCATCCATACCTGTGGTGCTTTTTAGTTGTGCACAGTATATATAGTAGGAGGACAGTGCAGAATTTTGCTGACCACCAGTATATAATATATAGCAGTACGGTACAGTAGGCCACTGCTCTACCTACCTGTGTCGTCAAGTATACTATCCATCCATACCTGTGGTGCATTTTAGTTGTGCGCAGTATATATAGTAGGAGGACAGTGGAGAATTTTGCTGTCCACCAGCATATAATATATAGCAGTATGGTATAGTAGGCCACTGCTCCACCTACCTCTGTGTCGTCAAGTATACTATCCATCCATACCTGTGGTGCATTTTAGTTGTGTGCAATATACATAGTAGGAGGACAGTGCAGAATTTTGCTGACCACCAGTATATAATATATAGCAGAACGGTACAGTAAGCCACTGCTCTACCTGCCTCTGTGTCGTCAAGTATACTATTCATCCATACCTGTGGTGCATTTTAGTTGTGCGCAGTATATATTGTAGGAGGACAGTGCAGAATTTTGCTGACCACCAGTATATAATATATAGCAGTACGGTACAGTAGGCCACTGCTCTACCTACCTGTGTCGTCAAGTATACTATCCATCCATACCTGTGGTGCTTTTTAGTTGTGCGCAGTATATATAGTAGGAGGACAGTGTAGAATTTTGCTGACCACCAGTATATAATATATAGCAGTACGGTACAGTAGGCCACTGCTCCACCTACCTCTGTGTCGTCAAGTATACTATCCATCCATACCTGTGGTGCATTTTAGTTGTGCGCAGTATATATAGTAGGAGGACAGTGGAGAATTTTGCTGACCACCAGTATATAATAAATAGCAATACGGTACAGTAGGCCACTGCTCTACCTACCTCTATGTCGTCAAGTATACTATCCATCCATACCTGTGGTGCATTTAAGTTGTGCGCAGTATATATAGAGGAGGACAGTGCAGAATTTTGCTGATCACAGTATATAATATATAGCAGTACGGTACAGTAGGCCACTGCTCTACCTGCCTCTGTGTCGTCAAGTATACTATTCATCCATACCTGTGGTGCATTTTAGTTGTGCGCAGTATATATAGTAGGAGGACAGTGCAGAATTTTGCTGACCACCAGTATATAATATATATCAGTACGGTACAGTAGGCCACTGCTCTACCTACCTCCGTGTCGTCAAGTATACTATCCATCCATACCTGTGGTGCTTTTTAGTTGTGCGCAGTATATATAGTAGGAGGACAGTGGAGAATTTTGCTGTCCACCAGCATATAATATATAGCAGTATGGTACAGTAGGCCACTGCTCCACCTACCTCTGTGTCGTCAAGTATACTATCCATCCATACCTGTGGTGCATTTTAGTTGTGCACAGTATATATAGTAGGAGGACAGTGCAGGATTTTGCTGACCACCAGTATATAATATATAGCAGTACGGTACACTAGGCAACTGCTCTACCTACCTCTGTGTTGTCAAGTATACTATCCATCCATACCTATAGTGCATTTTAGTTGTGCGCAGTATATATAGTAGGACAGTGCAGAATTTTGCTGACCTCCAGTATATAATATATAGCAGTACGGTACAGTAGGCCACTGCTCTACCTACCTCTGTGTCGTCAAGTATACTATCCATCCATACCTGTGGTGCATTTTAGTTGTGCGCAGTATATATAGTAGGACAGTGCAGAATTTTGCTGACCACCAGTATATAATATATAGTAGTACGGTACAGTAGGCCATTGCTATTGACATATTACTGGCATATAATTCCACACTTTAAAAAATGAAGAACAAAAATGTTGAGGGTAAAATAGGGAAAGATCAAGATCCACTTCCACTTCCTGCTGAAGCTGCTGCCACTAGTCATGGCCGAGACGATGAAATGCCATCAATGTCGTCTGCCAAGGCCGATGCCCAATGTCATAGTAGAGAGCATGTAAAATCCAAAAAACAAAAAAAGTTCAGTAAAATGACCCAAAAATCAAAATAAAAAGCGTCTGATGAGAAGCGTAAACTTGCCAATATACCATTTACGACACGGAGTGGCAAGGAACGGCTGAGGCCCTGGCCTATGTTCATGGCTAGTGGTTCATATTCACATGAGGATGGAAGCACTCATCCTCCCGCTAGAAAAATGAAGACTTAAACTGGCAAAAGCACAGCAAAGAACTGTGCATTCTTCTAAATCACAAATCCCAAAGGAGAGTCCAATTGTGTCGGTTGCAATGCCTGACCTTCCCAACACTGGACGGGAAGAGCTTGTGCCTTCCACCATTTGCACGCCCCCTGTAAGTGCTGGAAGGAGCACCCACAGTCCAGTTTCTGATAGTCAAATTGAAGATGTCAGTGTTGAAGTACACCAGGATGAGGATATGGGTGTTGCTGGCGCTGGGGAGGAAATTGACAAGGAGGATTCTGATGGTGAGGTGGTTTTTTTAAGTCAGGCACCCGGGGAGACACCGGTTGTCCGTGGGACGAATATTACAATTGACATGCCTGGTCAAATTACAAAAAAAAAAATCACCTCATCGGTGTGGGATTATTTTAACAGAAATGCGGACAACATTTGTCAAGCCGTGTGTTGCCTTTGTCAAGCTGTAATAAGTAGGGGTAAGGACGTTAACCACCTAGGAACATCCTCCCTTATACGTCACCTGGAGCGCATTCATCAGAAGTCATTGACAAGTTCAAAAAGTTTGGGTGACAGCGGAAGCAGTCCACTGACCACTAAATCCCTTCCTCTTGTAACCAAGCTCCTGCAAATCACACCACCAACTTCCTCAGTGTCAATTTCCTCCTTAGACAGGAACGCCAATAGTCCTGCAGGTCATGTCACTGGCAAGTCTGACGAGTCCTCTCCTGACTAGGATTCCTCCGATGAATCCTTGAGTGCAACGCATACTGCTGCTGGTGCTGCTGTTGTTGCTGCTGGGAGTCGATCATCATCCCAGAGGGGAAGTCAGGAGACCACTTGTACTACTTCCAGTAAGCAATTGACTGTCCAACAGTCCTTTGCGAGGAAGATGAAATATCACAGCAGTCATCCTACTGCAAAGCAGATAACTCAGGACTTGGCAGCCTGGGCGGTGAGAAACGTGTTTCCGGTATCCACTGTTATTTCAGATGCAACTAGAGACTTGATTGAGGTACTGTGTCCCCGGTACCAAATACCATCTAGGTTCCATTTCTCTAGGCAGGCAATACCGAAAATGTACACAGACGTCAGAAAGAGTCACCAGTGTCCTAAAAAATGCAGTTGTACCCAATATCCACTTAATCACAGACATGTGGACAAGTGGAGCAGGGCAGACTCAGGACTATATGACTGTGAAAGCCCACTGGGTAGATGTATTGCCTCCTGCAGCAAGAACAGCAGCAGTGGCACCAGTAGCAGCATCTCGCAAATGCCAACTCGTTCCTAGGTAGGCTACGCTTTGTATCACTGCTTTCCATAAGAGGCACACAGCTGACAACCTCTTATGGAAACTGAGGAACATCATTGCAGAATGGCTTACCCCAATTGGACTCTCCTGGGGATTTGTGACGTCGGACAACGCCACCAATATTGTGCGTGCATTACATCTGGGCAAATTCCAGCACGTCCCATGTTTTGCACATACATTGAATTTGGTGGTGCAGAATTATTTAAAAAATTACAGGGGCGTGCAAGAGATGACGTCGGTGGCCGAAGAATTGCGGGCCACTTTCGGCATTCAGCCACCGTGTGCCGAAGACTGGAGCACCAGCAAACAGTCCTGAACCTGCCCTGCCATCATCTGAAGCAAGAGGTGGTAACGAGGTGGAATTCAACCCTCTATATGCTTCAGAGGATGGAGGAGCAGCAAAAGGCCATTCAAGCCTATACATCTGCCTACGATATAGGCAAAGGAGGGGGAATGCACCTGACTCAAGCGCAGTGGAGAATGATTTCAACGTTGTGCAAGGTTCTGCTGCCCTTTGAACTTGCCACACATGAAGTCAGTTCAGACACTGCCTGCCTGAGTCAGGTCATTCCCCTCATCAGGCTTTTGCAGAAAAAGCTGGAGACATTGAAGGAGGAGCTAAAACAGCAATTACGCTAGGCATGTGGGACCTGTGGATGGAGCCCTTAATTCGCTTAACCAGGATTCACGGGTGGTCAATCTGTTGAAATCAGAGCACTACATTTTGGCCACCGTGCTCGATCCTAGATTTAAAACCTACGTTGTATCTCTCTTTCCGGTAGACACAAGTCTGCAGAGGTTCAAAGACCTGCTGGTGAGAAAATTGTCAAGTCAAGCGGAACGTGACCTGTCAACAGCTCCTCCTTCACATTCTCCCGCAACTGAGGGCTGCGAGGAAAAGGCTAAGAATTCCGAGCCCACCCACTGACGGTGATGCAGGGCAGTCTGGAGCGAGTGCTGACATCTGGTCCGGACTGAAGGACCTGCCAACGATTGCTGACATGTCGTCTACTGTCACTGCATATGATTCTGTCACCATTGAAAGAATGGTGGAGGATTATATGAGTGACCGCATCCAAGTAGGCACGTCAGACAGTCCGTACGTATACTGGCAGGAAAAAGAGGCAATTTGGAGGGCCTTGCAGAAACAGGCTTTATTTTACCTAAGTTGCCCCCCCTCCAGTGTGTACTCCGAAAGAGTGTTTAGTGCAGCCGCTCACCTTGTCAGCAATCGGCGTACGAGGTTACTTCCAGAAAATGTGGAGAAGATGATGTTCATCAAAATGAATTATAATGAATTCCTCCGTGGAGACATTCACCAGCAATTGCCTCCAGAAAGTACACAGGAACCTGATATGGTGGATTCCAGTGGGGATGAATTAATAATCTGTGAGGAGGGGGATGTACACAGTGAAAGGGGTGAGGAATCGGAGGATGAAGAGGAGGTGGACATCTTGCCTCTGTAGAGCCAGTTTGTGCAAGGAGAGATTGATTGCTTCTTTTTTGGTGGGGGCCCAAACCAACCAGTCATTTCAGTCACAGTTGTGCGGCAGACCCTGTCGCTGAAATGATGGGTTTGTTAAAGTGTGCATGTCCTGTTTATACAACATAAGGGTGGGTGGGAGGGCCCAAGGACAATTCCATCTTGCACCTCTTTTTTCTTTCATTTTTCTTTGCATCATGTGCTGTTTGGGGACTATTTTTTTGAAGTGCCATCCTGCCTGACACTGCAGTGCCACTCCTAGATGGGCCAGGTTGTTTGTGTCGGCCACTTGGGTCGCTTAGCTTAGTCATCCAGCGACCTCGGTGCAAATTTTAGGACTAAAAATAATATTGTGAGGTGTGAGGTGTTCAGAATAGATGGTTATTGAGGTAAATAATACTATGGGATCAAAATGACTCCCAAATTCTATGATTTAAGCTGTTTTTGAGGGTTTTTTGTAAAAAAACACCCGAATCCAAAACACACCCGAATCCGACAAAAAAAATTCAGGGAGGTTTTGCCAAAACGTGTCCGAATCCAAAACACGGCCGCGGAACCGAATCCAAAATCAAAACCCGAAAAAGTTCCGGTACACATCACAGGTTGAGTATCCCTTATACAAAATGCTTAGGACCAGAAGTATTTGGATATCGTATTTTTCCGTATTTTGGAATAATTGCTTACCATAATGAGATATCATGGGGATGAGACACCATAGTATCCGGAAAACCTGCCACTGCTGTCTACAACATTGCAGTATCCATTATGCAGAACCACAGCATCACAGCTACAGCATATGGAATCCCCACTGCACTACCTCAGCTGCCCAGCATCTGAAAACCCGTGTTGCTGACATCCTCAGCTTCATCTACAAGCATTGCCGACATCCTCGGCTTTGTTCACAGGTATTTCCGACATCCTCAGCTTCATTTACAAGTGTTGCTGACATCCTCAGCTTCGTCTACAAGTATTGCTGATGCCCTCAGCTTCTTCTACAGTCATTACCATAGACTTCTACCTCTTCACAGCTACCACACTGGTTCCAGCCAGTGACCCGAGCCTCTCCTGCATTGCTGTTCCTCCCAGCATTCCGTTACTCACCAGTCCTCACAGCTACCACACTGGTTCCAGCCAGTGACCCGAGCCTCTCCTGCATTGCTGTTCCTCCCAGCATTCCGTTCCTCACCAGTCCTCACAGCTACCACTGGTTCCAGCCAGTGACCCGAGCCTCTCCTGCATTGCTGTTCCTCCCAGCATTCTGTTACTCACCAGTCCTCACAGCTACCACACTGGTTCCAGCCAGTGACCTGAGCCTCTCCTGCATTGCTGTTCCTCCCAGCATTGTTACTCACCAGTCCTCACAGCTACCACACTGGTTCCAGCCAGTGACCCGATCCTCTCCTGCATTGCTGTTCCTCCCAGCATTCCGTTACTCACCAGTCCTCACAGCTACCACACTGGTTCCAGCCAGTGACCCGAGCCTCTCCTGCATTGCTGTTCCTCCCAGCATTCCAGTATTCACCAGTCCTCACAGCTACCACACGGGTTCCAGCCAGTGACCTGAGCCTCTCTGCATTGCTGTTCCTCCCAGCATTCCGTTACTCACCAGTCCTCACAGCTACCACACTGGTTCCAGCCAGTGACCCGAGCCTCTCCTGCATTGCTGTTCCTCCCAGCATTCCGTTACTCACCAGTCCTCACAGCTACCACACTGGTTCCAGCCAGTGACCCGAGCCTCTCCTGCATTGCTGTTCCTCCCAGCATTCCGTTACTCACCAGTCCTCACAGGTACCACACTGGTTCCAGCCAGTGACCCGAGCCTCTCCTGCATTGCTGTTCCTCCCAGCATTCCGTCACTCACCAGTCCTCAAGTGACTCTCTCTATAGGTGTTACCCGGCTACATATTGCACTGGTGGCTCCCATCAGTGGTCCAGTACTCACAGCCGGTCACCTACCATCACAGTTCATACTGCCTGACTACCACGCCTGAATCAGACCAATTAAGCCAGCCCAGTTCTGTCCACAGCGCTCAAGAACAGATGCAATGTCCAGTACTAGTCCGGGTGCACAACCTAACCCAGCCATGACACCCCCCTCCTGTAATGTCACCCCACTATTCACATGAGCTGTCAAAATCAGACATAGCTAAAATGGCAGCGTGTGTACCCTCCTTTATACACCAGATGGGATATTTATACACAGCAACACTGATATTATGTGGACACAAAAGTAACAATACAAGTGACACATTAACAGGAAATTGTTTCTGTCACCATAGCAACAATTATCTGGAAATAAGATAATACACAGACACATAAAATGACTCACCGGAAATATTTTGTTTTTAAACAACTTTATTTCATATCTTTAATACACAGATTTTTGTCTATATGTGGGAGGGCCCGGACCATTTTCCAGGGGGCTGCGTGATGTCACATCTGCGTTCATCTCTGATTAACCCCCTATAAGCTTCCAGAGTGCACCTCATATCTCATCTTTTCTTCATTTTAAGTATACTCCAGAAGATTAAAATGGTTCCTCACCTGACTGATGTCTATTTTGTGCAACAAGAGCTGATATATTTCTCATAGTATAGAAATGGCCTCTCACCTGTGTGACTTCTCTGATGTGTGACTTCTCTGATGTCTATCAAGATGTGATTTCAGTGTAAAACATTTCCCACACTCAGAACAAGAAAATGGCTTCTCACCTGTGTGACTTCTTTGATGTCTAAGAAGATCTGATTTGAGTGCAAAACATTTCCCACACTCAGAACATGGAAATGGCCTCTCACCTGTGTGACTTCTTTGATGTTTAACAAGTTCTGATTTGTGTGCAAAACATTTCCCACACACAGAACATGGAAATGGCTTCTCACCTGTGTGACTTTTCTGATGTCTAAGAAGAACTGATTTCTGTGCAAAACATTTCCCACAATCAGAACATTGAAATGGATTCTCACCTGTGTGACTTCGCTGATGTGTAACAAGTTGTGATTTCCAGGAAAAACATTTCCCGCAGTCAGAGCAAGAAAACGGCTTCTCACCTGTGTGACGTCTTTGATGTCTAATAAGAACTGATTTGTGCACAAAACATTTCCCACACTCAGAAAATGGAAATACCTTCTCACCTGTGTGACTTCGCTGATGTGTAACAAGTTGTGATTTCCGGGAAAAACATTTCCCGCACTCAGAACATGGAAATGGATTCTCACCTGTGTGACTTCTCTGATGTATAACAAGACTTGATTTGTGTGCAAAATATTTCCCACACTCAGAACATGGAAATGGCTTCTCACCTGTGTGACTTCTGTGATGTTTAACAAGTTCTGATTTCCGGGAAAAACATTTCCCGCACTCAGAACATGGAAATGGATTCTCACCTGTGTGACTTCTCTGATGTATAACAAGACTTGATTTCTGTGCAAAACATTTTCCACACTCAGAACATGGAAATGGATTCCCACCTGTGTGACTTCTCTGATGTATAACAAGATTTGATTTCCGTGTAAAACATTTCCCACACTCAGAACATGGAAATGGATTCTCACTTGTGTGACTTCGCTGATGTGTAAGAAGTTGTGATTTCAGTGTAAAACATTTCCCACACTCAGAACATAGAAATGGCCTCTCCCCTGCCTTACCTGTCTGTGGGTTAATAGGCTTTGTGTTCTGTGTAAAACATTTGGCATCTACAGAACAGGGAAACTCTGTATTTACTCTCAGAGCTGTAACAGATGCACCAATATCAGAGTGATCAGGAGAACATTTCCCAGGATCAGAGGGATCAGCTGATAGAGCTGGATGTATAATTGGGGTAATGGGGTTAGCTCCTGGAGAATCCTGTCTACTGTCATTATCTTTTATGTCACAATCCGGGGATAACATTAGATATCCTTCTGAGATATTCCTGCTTGTGTGTCCATCTGCTGGAAATAAAATACATTATGGAAATGTGACCTTTTCTGTAACAATATTAATCTTGTAAACAATAGGAGAAGACGACTCTCTGGGACACTTAATTATAAATGTGTGTGTATAATAAAACATAACTTTTAATGAAGGCTTTATAATATTGTGTCTCAGACGATCATTGTGTCCACCCTACTGAGAACACTCACAATAACAAATGTAATATTATAATAAGACTTATATATCTCTCTCTCTTGTACTGGTAACTAACCATGATGTATAAATGGAGATGTAGTCACTCGCCAAGTCCTATGTCAGCACCAATGTAAAACAATGGATGGGGAACTTATCGTATGAACTGGAGATTCTAGATGAACAATAATACCAGTCATATGAGCTGATGGATCAGAGAAATGTCTCCTAACGTTACTCCTGGAAGCATTGGTAAGGTAGCATTCCTTTATGTGTGTGCTCATACGCTGGTAAGCCTGTACATGTGTTACTCACCATTATATAAGGTATATTGCTACAGCAGAGTAGGTGTGGAGCAAGGTATTTTAGATGCAATACACCATATGATACACTATAATCATCATCATCTGCTAGGTTATAATCTACTTTCTCTTACGTCATAGAAGATGCTGGGGTCCATTTAGTACCATGGGGTATAGACGGGTCCTTTGGGAGCCACTAGCACTTTAAGAGTTTAATAGTGTGGGCTGGCTCCTCCCTCTATGCCCCTCCTACCAGATTCAGTTTAGAAAATGTGCCTGGAGGAGCCGGTCACAGCTAGGGGAGCTCCTAGGAGTTTTCTTAGTTGTTTATATTTTATAGAGTTAGTTAGGTTACAAGAAGCCTCCCTGCTTTGTGGGACTTGGGGGGGGGGAGGGGAATTAGGAATATGAACCAACTTCCTGAAGAGTTAATGGTTCTCTACTCCACTGACAGGACACTGAGCTCCTGAGGGTGCTGATCGCAAGCCCACAAGGCGACTGCTCACTCCTGCAGCACAGCCGCCACCCCCTAACAAAGCCTGAAGAAAGAAAAGTGGCGAGTACAGCGCCAGCGTCCCGGTTAGCGGCCGGGTATGGCAGCACAAGGGTGGGAGCGCAGCTCTGACAGGCTACGCTCCAGGAAGGCTCAGCAACACACACAGTGTAGGAACTTTAAGGGGCGTCCTGAGCCAACGCGGATAAACCCTACACTGGTCACACAGCTAACAGGCGCTAATCCCCCTGTTATCACTAAAATCCTCAGGCCAGTATAAACAAATTAGTTCGGGAAACCGCACGCCATTACAAGGGGCGGGGCTTCCTCTCAGAGAGGATCCAGCACTCACCAGCGCCATTTTCTCCCTGCAGATCCTAGGAACTAGGACACTGACAGGGAGCGCTGCCATCCATATTAAAGTCAGCGCCGGGCTTTTATCATAACTGCCTACTGGGGCGCTGTGTGGCTGGCTCCTTATACTCTGTGACTCTCTGAAGGTACTCTGGGGGAAACTGTGTCTGACATTTTCCTGTGTGTGTGTGTAAGTGTGTATATCCACATTACCATGTCTAAGGACTCTGTGTCCTGTGCTGCAGAGTGTTTATCGTCTCCTGAGGAGTCTATTCCATGTACTCAGGACTGCAATGTGCTGTCTCAGCCTTCAGAATCCGAACCCCCATTGGTGGATTCTTTAAGGGGAATGATATCCCAGATTTCAACAAGGATGTCACATACTGAGAAAGAGACGCAGTTTTTGAGACAATCTGTAGTGGGTTTGAAGTATTCAGCTCCCACTACTTCATCTAAAATCCCACCTACATACCCCAAAAAATGTACACTTGCCCAGATAATGCAAGCTGACAATGATACCGACTCTGATACAGGGGACGGTGATGGGGATATGCAGGGGGGGATCCATCCCTTGCTAAAGGGGTGCAGCTAATGATTGAAGCCATTAGGGATGTTTTGCATATTTCTGAGAAGGTTCCAGAACAAGTAGAGGAATCTTATATTACAGTAAATAAGAAATCCTCACTTACCTTCCCTGCTTCTAAGGAGTTAAACTCTATGTTTCAAAAATCCTAGAAAAACCAAGAGAAAAAATTCCAGATCCCTAAAAGAATTCTCATTGCTTTCCCTTTCCCTGAAGAGGATAGGAAGAAGTGGGAAAACCCACCTATAGTAGACGCTTCTGTATCTAGGCTGCCTAAAAAGGTGGTTTTACCTGTCCCTGGTTCAACCGCCTTAAAGGAGCCAGCTGACCGCAAGATTGAGACTACGCTCAAATCACTCTACACTGCTACAGCTGTGGCTTTAAGGCACACTATTGCTTGTGTGTGGACTTCTAAAGTCATAGTAAAGTGGTCAGGCACCTTACTAGAGGACTTAGATACTATGAATAGGAGTGACATTGACTTGTTTTTACGTCACATACAGGATTCTGCAGGTTTCATGGTGGAGGCCATGAAGGACATTGGCATGCTACTTCCATGGCTCTCTCGGCACACAGAGGACTCTGGCTACGCCAATGGACTGCGGATGCAGAATCCAAGAAAAGTGTGGATAACCTGCCATTCACAGGTCAAGCACTATTTGGGGACGCATTGAATGCGTGGATTTCCACGGCGTTTGCGGGTAAGTCGACATTTCTTCCCTCCGCAGCAGCCCCAGCTAGGAAATCTTATCCTACACCTACACTGCAGTCCTTTTGGACTGCAAAATTTAAAAAAAATCAAAACCCCCTCCCACCTTCTTTAGAGGAGGCTGGGGAAGATCAAAAAAACCTGCACCAACAGATTCCCAGGAACAGAAACCAGGTTCTGCTTCTTCCAAATACTCAGAATGACAGTGGACCTCTCAGCCTGGATATCAGGCAGGTGGGAGTGAGACTAAAATATTTCAGTCACGTCTGGGTGTCATCATGCCTAGACCCCTGGGTAACGGATATTGTTACCAAGGGGTACAGACTGGAGTTCAGGAACTCCCACCTCACAGATTCTTCAAATCAGGCTTACCAGCTTCGCTGACAGAAAGTGCTATCCTACAGGAAGCCATTCCAAAATTGGTACAAATAAATGTCATTGTTCCAGTTCCACCTCACCCAAAAACCAAGGGTTATTACTCAAACCTGTTTGTGGCACCAAAACCAGACGGTTCGGTAAGGCCCATATTGAACCTGAAGTCATTGAACCACTACTTGAGGGTTTTCCAATTCAAGATGGAGTCTCTGAGAGCAGTGATCTCAGGTCTGGAGGAGGGGGAATTCTTAGTATTCCTGGATATCAAGGATGCGTACCTTCACATTCTGATCTGGCCACCTCACCAGGCCTATCTACGGTTTGCTCTACAGGACTGTCACTATCAGTTCCAGACATTGCCATTTGGCCTCTCCACAGCATCTAGGGTGTTCACCAAGGTCATGGCGGAGATGATGCTCCTCCTACGCAAACAGGGAGTGAACATAATTTCATAACTGGATGATCTGCTGATAGAGGCATCTTCCAAGGAGAAGCTGTTTCAGAGTATTGCGCTCACAACTCAACTACTCTGGGACCATGGGTGGATCCTGTACCTTCCAAAGTCACATTTGGAACTGACAAGGAAACTGCCCTTCCTGGGGATGAAATTCGACACGGAAGAGCAGAGGGTGTTTCTACCGGTGGAGAAAGCGTTGGTGATCCTATCAATGGTCCGGGATGTCTTGAAACCTCCCTAGGTATCAGTTTATCAGTGCATTCGCCTTCTGGGGAAGATGGTATCCTCCTACGAGGCTCTACAATACAGAAGATTACATGTACGTTTTTTTCAGCTGGATCTCCTGGACAAGTGGTCGGGATCGCATCTTAACATGCACCAGCGGATATTCCTATCACCGAAAGCCAGAACTTAACTACTCTGGTGGCTGCAAACTTCTCACCTGTTCGAGGGCCGCAGGTTTGGGATTCAGAATTGAATTATTCTAACCACGAATGCAAGCCTCAAAGGTTGGAGAGTAGTCACCCAGGGGGAAAACTTCCAAGGAAAGTGGTCAAGCCAGGAATCGGTCCTTCCTACAAACATTCTGGAACTAACGGCCATATACAATGCCCTTCTACAAGCAGCACATCTTCTGCAAGATCGAGCCATTCAGGTTTAGTCGGACAACGTCACAGCGGTGTCCTACATAAACAGGCAAGGTGGAACAAAGAGCAGGGCTGCAATGTCAGAGGTAACAAGAATCCTCCTCTGGGCAGAAAGACACTCGCTGGTACAGTCAGCGATCTTTATTCCGAGAGTGGCCAACTGAGAAGCGGACTTCCTCAGCAGACACGATCTCCATCCAGGAGAATGGGGCCTCCAACTGGAGGTATTCACAGAGGTAACACGCCGATGGGGTGTACCTCAGATAGACATGATGGCATCTCACCTCAACAAGAAGCTTTAGAGGTACTGTTCCAGCTCACGAGACCCACAAGCAGTGGCGGTTGATGCCGTGGTGACTCCGTGGGTGTTCCAGTCAGTGTATGTGTTCCCTCCACTTCCAATCATCCCAAGAATTCTCAAACTAATAAAAAGATCAAGAGTTCCGGCGATCCTCATTGCTCTGGACTGGCCACGGTGGGCTTGGTACGCGGATCTTCTGGCATTACTGCAGGAGGTTCCAAGGCTTGTTCCTCTTCGCGAGGACCTTCTACTGCGGGGGCCGTCTGCCTATCAAGACTTACCGCGGCTACGTTTGACGGCATGGAGGTTGAACGCCAGATCTTAGCTCGGAAGGGCATTCTGAATAAGGTTATTCCTACTCTGATCCAAGCTAGGAAGGGGGTAATGTCTAAGCATTACCATCGGATTTGGAAAAAGTATGTGTCTTGGTGTGAATCCAAAAAGTTTCCTACGGTGGAGTTTCACCTGGGACATTTTCTCCTCTTTCTGCAAGCAGGTGTGGATGTTGGCCTACGCTTGGGTGGGCTCCATCAAGGTCCAGATTTTGGCCTTGTTCATTTTCTTCCAGTAACAATTGGCTGCTATCCCTGAGGTTCAGACTTTCTTGAAAGGAGTTCTGCACATCCAACCACCCTTTGTGCCTCCTATGGCACCTTGGGATCTTAATGTGGTGCTGCAGTTCCTGCAATCGGATTGTTTAGAACCTTTACAGGAGGTGGACGTAAAGTTTCTTATTTGGACGGCGGTCACGTTGTTGGCCTTGGCTTCTGCCAGACGTTTGTCAGAATTGGGGGAACTGTCGCACAAGAGCCCATACTTGATTTTCCATGAGGATAGAGCTGAGCTCAGAACGCGCCAGCAATTTCTCCCTAAGGTTGTGTCTGCTTTTCATATCAACCAACCTATTGTGGGGCCAGTGGCTACTGACACCTCAATTACCTCAAAATCCGTGGATGTCGTGCTGGCTTTGAAAATCTATGTGAAGAGAACTACTCGTCACAGGAAGTCAGGTGCACTATTTGTACTTTATGATCCCAACAAGATTGGGTGTCCTGCTTCTAAGCAGACAATTTCACGCTGGATCAGGCTTACTATCCAGGATGCTTATTCCACGGCATAATTGCCAATTCCAAAATCTGTTCAGGCACACTCTACCCGTAAAGTGGGTTCTTCCTGGGCGTTTGCCCAGGGGGTCTCGGCTATTCAGCTTTGCTGAGCGGCTACTTGGTCAGGGTCGAAAACATTTGCTAAGTTTTACAAGATCTATACTTTGGCCTCTGAGGACCTCAAGTTTGGTCAATCAGTTCTGCAATTACCTCAGCACTCTCCATCCTATACTGGGAGCTTATGTACATCCCCATGGTACTAAATGGACCCCATTATCCTCTAGGACGCAAGAGAAAATAGCATTTTAATTACCTACCGGTAAATCCTTTTCTCGCAGTCCATAGAGGATGCTGGGCGCCCGCCCTGTGCTTCGTATTACTGCATTGTTACTTGGTTCAGTATTGTTGGTTTAGCCGTTGCTGAATTGTTCCAAGTTGGTTAGTATGGCTTTCTTTTTTGTTATGTGTGAGCTGGTGTGAATCTCACCACTATCTGTGTATTTCCTTCTCTCAAAGTATGTCCGTCTCTTCTGGCACAGTTTCTAGACTGAGTCTGGTAGGAGGGGCATAGAGGGAAACCAGCCCACACTATTAAACTCTTAAAGTGCCAGTGGCTCCCAAAGGACCTGTCTATACCCCATGGTACTAAATGGACCCCAGCATCCTCTACAGACTACGAGAAAAGGATTTACCGGTAGATAATTAAAATCCTATTATTACATCCCCATCATCAGTGTCTTACCTCTATAGTCTCAATAGTAATAAGGATAATGTGTGTATGGTAAGTATGATACAGAGAATTACATATCAGGATCTATACAGCTGCCGCCATACTTCTGCTTCTCATATGTGTGCTACTGGCAGCAGTGAACATCTGAGTGAGAGTGCAGGGAAGACAGCAGAGTCTGATGAGAAAGTGATTGGATCTGCCTTTGCAGGTATGTACCACACCTGTCACCCCTGTTAGTATATAAAATAATAAATAAGAGGAGCGTGGTCCATCCAGACGTGGTTTCTGGAGATCTCCTCAATAAGTGGCTTCTTATCTACCCTACCTGATAGCTCTCAGCCACCGCTGGGACCAAGACCCAATCTATTAAGTCCCCCACTCCTACTGCCCTAAAGCCGCTCGCTCCGCTCACTCTGGGCACCATTCACTGCTGCAGCTCCTGTATGCTCCAGACACCTGACTTGAAGGTGCTTTTGGCTCAGACGGGAGCACTTGCTCTCCAGATAACACGGGTGCGCAGGTCCCGCTACTGCTGGGGACAGAACGGGATGCCCACAGTCACCGGAGCCCGACAGTGATATTGGGATGTGAGGTGGCTGCCATTTTGGATCCTGGTGCTCGGCCATCACATGCTTTGCCTTCAATAAGGTTTAGTATAAATAAGTGTCCTGACAGCTGGACCGGGGTCACTACACTAAATTGAAGCATTTGCCTGGAGAACTACCTTCTATTTATATGGTACCACTATAATCTACTTCCTCTCAGTCTACATGCAGAGCCCAGTATCAAGTATTGTCTGAGTACAGCGCATTAGACTCTGAATACAACCTCACAGTATATTACTTTGTGGATTGCTCCACTGAATATATTTTGCCACTTGTGTCTCTCTGTGCTGAGTACTTCACGTCTGTGGTCACGCTGACCTCTAGTGGAATTTCTTGGTCATTACTGTTATTTGAGTTGCATTACATCATGTTTACTAGAAATTTTAGCTCGGATTACCCCGTCACCCCGACTAAGAATGTCATTGTGAACAGAGTCATCTTGATGTAACCTCCTGACAGCGTACTACTGCTCCTTTTATTTATAGATCATTTGTATTTTCCTATCTCTGAGAGGTCAGTCTCTTTGTAGCCGGCTTACCATGCCTCCAAAAATTTTTCAAAGGTACCAAATCGGCCCCACCTGTCCATCTCTTTGGTACCTCGAATTCAGGTGGTCCTTCTGAGACCGCTACAACATCATCTGCTTCTTCTTGTCAGACGCACAGCCCAGCTGTAATGGCTGAAGACGTCTTAAGACACTCTAGATGGTCCTGTTACTCTACTGAAATAATCTCAGAATTTAACTCTAATATTCAAGTTTTTGAGGTCCAGTATCAGTGAGATTGGCACTCGTACAGACTAAGATGAAAGATTGTTGCGTCTCACAAAGATCTGATTTCAGCACATGACACCCTTCAGGAAGACATGGTCTCTATTCGTGATAAATTCATTGATTTAGAAGACTGCTCTCAGAGAAATAATATCAGAATAATGGGGGTCATTCCGAGTTGTTCGCTCGTTATTTTTCTTTCGCAACGGAGCGATTAGTCGCTAATGTGCATGTGCAATGTCTGCAGTGCGACTGCGCCAAGTAAATTTGCTATGCAGTTAGGTATTTTACTCACGGTATTACGAGGTTTTTTCTTCGTTCTGGTGATCGCAATGTGATTGACAGGAAGTGGGTGTTTCCGGGCGGAAACTGGCTGTTTTATGGGAGTGTGTGAAAAAACGCTAAAGTTTCTGGAAAAAACGCGGGAGTGGCCGGAGAAACGGAGGAGTGTCTGTGCGGACGCTGGGTGTGTTTGTGACATCAAACCAGTAACGACAAGCACTGAACTGATCGCAGATGCCGAGTAAGTCTGGAGCTACTCAGAAACTGCTAAGAAGTGTCTATTCGCAATTTTGCTAATCTTTCGTTCGCAATTTTGATGAGCTAAGATTCACTCCCAGTAAGCGGCGGTTTAGCGTGTGCAAAACTGCTAAAAGCAGCTTGCGAGCGAACAACTCGGAATGAGGGCCAATGGGCGTTCCGGATTCTGCTACAAATGCTGAGCTTTATGATTATGTCACGGTTCTCTTTTTAGAAACTTTCACAGAAGGCTTCTGCCGCTGACCTTCTTATTGATAGGATCCATAGACTCCCAAAGTACAAACAGGCCCCTATCCAAGCACCGAGGGACACTCTGCTCAGGGTCCACTTTCTTCATATTAAATAACGCATTCTACAGGCTGCTTTGTATTCCTCATCCACAGCTGAGTGCCTGGATAATCTGTAGATATTTCCGGATATTTCTCCTGTGACGCTGGCCAAAAGGCGTCTATTCCACCCAAGGAAATGTATAATACAAATGGGGCTTTCCTACTAAGCTTATTGTAATGCGAAACGGAGCCTTCACAGTGATACCATCACCCGAGGATTTTAATACCTACCGGTAAATCCTTTTCTTGTAGTCTGTAGGGGATACTGGGATGGTCTTAGTACCATGGGGTATAGATGGGGTCCATTGGAGCCTGGCAATTTAAAACTTCTTCAGAGTGTGCTGGCTCCACCCTTCTATGCCCCTCCTGTATACTCAGTCCAGGAAAACGGTGCCCAAGGAGACGGACATGCTTTGAAAGGAGGAAAAGAAACAAGAAAGTGGTGAGAGAACGAACCAGCACACAACATAACAAGAGGATAGCAACACTAACCACAACTTGAAAATAGGGACAGCAAAAGCAGACCCAAACTACAACACACAAGAACAACTCTTGCTGGAAAATATCAAAGCACAGAGGCGGGCGCCCAGTATCCCCTATGGACTACGAGAAAAGGATTTACCGGTAGGTATTAAAATTCTATTTTCTCTAATGTCCAAGGGGATACTGGGATGGTCTTAGTACCATGGGGAAGTTCCAAAACTCCAAACTGGGTGGAAGAGTGCTGAGACCCCATCAAAACTGATTGACCAAACTGAAGGTCCTCAGTAGCCAAGGTGTTGAACCTTTAAAACTTTACAGCGTGTTCGAATCCAACCAAGTAGCTGCCCAGCATAACTGCAAAGCCAAGACACCCCGGGCAGCCACCTAGGAAGAACCCACTGACCGTGTGGAGTGGGCCTGAACAGACCTCGGAAGCGGCAAAGCTGCCGAAGAGTGAGCCTGTTGGATCGTAAGCCTGATCCAACACACAATAGACTACTTCGAAGCAGCACAACCAATCTTTGAAGCATCATAGAGAACAAAAAGCGAGTCTGATTTTCTGAGACGAGCTGGCCTCTTGACATAAATCTCCAAAGCCCGAACACCGTCCAAGGACATTGGTGTAACAGACGTGCCAGTGACAACCAGAACCACCATTGGCCAATTGATATGAAATGCTGACACCACCTTAGGCAAGAATGTCTAGCGAGTTTTAAGCAATGCTCTATCCTCATGAAACACCACAGATGGACTCTTACAGAATAAGGCCTCTAATTCCAAAACACGCCTCACTGAGGCCAAGGACAACATGATAGCCTGCCATGTCAAATACTCCATGTCCACCTTGTGTAAATGTTCAATCAAACCGATTGGAGAAAGGCCAGAACCAAATTGAGAACTCATGGCGCTGTGGGAGGAACAAAGGGTGGTCGAATATGAAGGACACCTGTCAAGAACATCTGGACCACTGGGAGAACAGCCAATTGTTCCCTGGAAGAAAAAGACAAGGCTGAGATTTGAACTTTTATGGAGCCTAAACATAGGCCCACATCCACAACAGCCTGCAGGAAGTGCAAGAAATGTCCCAGATGAAAATCCATAGCAGAATACTGTTGACCCTCACACCAAGAGACACATTTCTTCCATATGCAATGGTAATGTTTCGATGCGACCATCTGGCCGGCTTGGAGCATAGTCGAGATAACCTTTCCTGGCAAAAATCGTCCCAATATACTTCCATTGCATCAAACGTAGCCGTGGTAAGTCTGGATAGATGAACGGCCGTTGTGTAAGACGATCATCCTAAATTGGCAGAGGCCAGGGGCCTATAAGTAATAAGGCTAGAATGTCTACTTACCAGGCCCTGCGGGGCCAGTCTGGGGCAATCAGAATTGGCTGAACCCTGTCCCTTTAAGTCCTTTGAGAACTCTTGGAATTAGAGGAACTGGAGGGAACAAGTACACTAACCGGTAAATCCACGGTGTCGCCAGAGCGTCCACTGCTGCGGCCTGTGGATCCCTCATCCCAGAACAGTAACGCAGAAGCTTCTTGGTGAGCTGAGAAACCAACAAGTTGATTTGCGGGTAGCCACACCGATTAAATATCTGCTGAAACACTTGCGGGTAGAGGCCCCATTCCCCCAGGTGCAGATCGTGTCTACTGAGGAAGTCTGATCCCCAATTGTCTACTCCCGGAATTAATATGGCGGAAATGGCCTTGGGATTCCGCTCCACACAGAGGAGTATCTGTGACACCTCCTTCATTGCAGCTCTGCTCTTTGGACCTCCTTGTTGGTTTATGTATGCCACAGTTGGTGCGTTTTCCGACCATACCTGTATGTCAACAGAATCCAATCCTGAATTCTGAAGTGTCGACCCTCCAGGAGGGAGATCAGCAACCACCATAAGAGGGAAATCCTGGCGTTTGGTGAAAGGCACATCATCTGGCGCATGTGCAGATGTGACACAGACCATTTGTCCAGCAGATCCAGCTGGAATGGTCATGCATGGAATCTTCCGTACCGAACTGCATCGTAGGAGGCCATCATCTTTCCCAGTAAGCGTATGCAAAGATGTACCGAAACTTTGTTCAGCTTCAAAATGGAACATACCATCATCTGAATTATCTTTGCCTTGTCCACAGGAAGGAGCACCTTCTGAGAAACCGTGTCCAGTATCATTACCAGGAACTGAAGCCTCTGCGTAGGTCCTAGGAGGGATTTCTGCAGATTGAGAATCCACCCATGATCCGTGAGTAGTCGTGTTTGAAGGCTGATCTTTTCCATCAAGTACTCTGAATATAGCCATTATGAGGAGATCGTCCAAGTATGGAACAATGTTCACTTCCTGCTTGCAGAGTTGTAGTAACATCTCTGTCATCACCCCTGATAACACCCTCAGTGCCGTTGAGAGACCAAAAGGCAAGGCCTGGACCTGGTAGTGACTGTCCTGCAGTGCAAACTTGAGGTAAGCGTGAAGAGGTGGCCATATTGGGATGTGAAGATATGCATCCTTAATATCCAGAGAAACCAGGAATTCCCCTTCTTCCATGTCACACTTGGCTTGAGTTGGGGATCTGACGACTGATAATTGACTGAGGGAGCAGCTATCGGCAAAGGCAGGAAACGAGGTGGCTGAATGTAGTTCTTACTCATGGATTGAAGACTTAGGCCCATGGATGTAGAGGGGTAGGCAATGAGGACAATGACCGAGAATGATACACTGAAGAAAGAGGAATTCAGTTTTAATGAGACCTCAATCATACACAACGACTAGGAGAGAAGTCTGAGTGAATTCTGAAAGATGGAAGGTTAGTGATTTGTAAACGATGCTGAAGAACACTGATTGAAGAGATGACTTGTGATTTTTAAACAATGCTGAAGAGAGGATTGCTGTGAGCACCATCAGCAAACGGAGACCCTCTAACAGATAGAGGGCCCAGTGGTTAAACCACAAGAGCAGGTGGACTGGGAGCAAAGGACTGCAATAACAGAACTGACCACCAGGCGGACAAAACAGAACCAGGATACCAGGGGTTAACCTGGGAGCGCAGGGCACCTTACAGCAGCAAGTAACTTGAAGTACTGGCAACATAGCTAAGCATCAACCCCTTTTTATAAGGGAAGCCTGTACCGGATTGGCTGGATACGAACTGGGATACCTATTGACTTGGATTGGTCTCCAACATGGTGGCTCCCTGCACAGAGGACACATGTGGAACCAGCACACAGCCACTACCTCTGGCCTCAGCCTCCCAGACGCCGCACTCCAGCAACAGGACACTTGGAAACAGACACCTCCGGCTGCCATGCTCCCCTCCCCAGGACCCGGACCCCGGCCTCCAGACACCTGGCAGCCGCACCAGAAGACCTCGCTGCTGTAGCTCCTATCCATCGCAGCGACACCAGCCAGCTAAGAGGAAGCTAAGAGGAAGGCCGCAGGGACCAGAACCGGTGGTAAGACTCCGGATGCTGACAGTACCCCCCTTTTTAGGGTGGTCTCCGAACACCCATGCTGCTTAGTGGGATTCTTGGCATGAAAGGCACAACTCAGTCTTGGAGCATGAACATCCTCTGCAGCCACCCAAGATGTTTCCTCCGGACCATATCCTCTCCAATGAGATACTGGAGATGACCATACCTCTTGTGGAAGTCAAGAATCTTATGAACCTCAAATTCCTCATTTTGAGCAGCTTGAACCTTGGGAGGTTAAGGGAAAGCTGCCCAAAAATTATTTAGTACAAGAGGCTTTAGCAGAGAAATGTGAAAGGCATTGGGAATTTTCAAATAGGGAGGCAGTTTCACCTTGTAAGAAACAGGATTCAACACTCTTTTCATAGGATACGGACTGATGAATTTTACTTTCTGGTAGGAACTTTGAGTCTGAGGTTTCTGGTGGATATCCAAACACAATCACCCACTTAGAGACTAGGAACAGCCCTACGTTTCTGATCAGCAAAGGTCTTTTATTTCTGGGAAGTCTTAAGTAGCGTCTTATGAATTTGTCTCCAAATCTTAGTGAACTGACGAAAAGCGAATTCAGCAGCAGGAACCTCAAGAGGTGGGAGAGGAAGGAACTCGTGGATGAAAACTATAGTTAATTAAAAAAGGAGTGGAATTGGTAGAAGAATGATATAGGTCATTGTATGCAAACTCAGCAAATGGGAGGTAATCCATCCAGTCTTTCTGAGCAGGGGACATGAACATCCGTAAGAAAGGAGTCCAAGGCTTTTGAGGTGTTGGAAGTGGATGAATAAGACCTGAGGGAGATGTTCGTGGACTTTTATGTTGAACACATTTGGAACAGCAGCTATAAATTCAAACACATCCGTTGTAAGATGAGGCCACCAGTAGAATCGCTGAATGAACCTGAGAGTCTTAAGACCACCAGCATGACCCAAGAAAGATGAAGGGTGAGCCCACGTAAGCAATTTCCTGCAAAATTTTGGTGCTACAAAAGTTCTCCTCGGAGAAGGTAGAGGAACAGTACGAGTTGAAGCAAATGAAGCCGGATTCACAATAAATTGTTTCTCAGAGGAGTTGAGTGAATCATCCATTTGAAAAGAACGAGAAAGTGCATCTGCTCTTCAATTTAAGGTTCCTGGGCGGTTAAAGACTTTGAAGGAGAACCGAGAGAAGAAGGGAGCCCACCTGGCTTGCCATGGGTTTAAACCATCATAGAAGGACTTGGAGACGGGATGAGAGAAGATTCTGAATGATCAGGACTGGGGCTCAATGTTAGTTGATTAGGAAGAAGAAAAGGTCTCAAGTCAGTTTGAGAGGTTTCCTGTTAAGGACGAGGTTTAGCTTTCTTATGAGATGATCTTCCAGTTCTGCCCATTCTTCAGCATAACATTACGGAGATTAGAGAACAAGGTCAGGAGGCCAGTAGCGACATAGCAGAAGTATTGAACTGTGGAAATAGGGAGACATCAGTGAGCATAGACCCCCAGTGGCCATCGGTTACAGAAACATTGTGAGGTCAGTTGTTTATGGGTAATAGCAAGAAGATGCCATCCTTGAGCGGTAAAGTAATTTATAGGAGCCAGCAACTGGAGCCTGCTACTGTCCTGGACACATGGACTGTTACGCCGTAGCTATACTGTAGCCCCAAGAGCGCTAATTGGATATTACGGGGATTGAGGGGAGCAGGAGGGAAAAAAAACCCCAGCAGTCAAACAGTACGGAGGATGTAGTCAGCACAGTCTGCCACCAGAGGGAGTCGACAGAGCAGGAGTGGAGGCCAGGCAATAATAATAATTAAAGCAGTTCAGGCGACCACTTACTGCCCAGGTAGGGCCGCAGCAGCAGAAGTCCTTGCAGGAAATCACTGAGGCTGTAGTGAAGGGCACTGATCATGGGCTGTCAGTGTCTGTAGCTCCCAGAGAAGCGGCTGGTTTCAGGAGAGCATGTGGCTATATTGCCAGTTTTCAAGATGGCCACTTCTGGCAGGGAAGCCCAAATCAGAAAAAAACTGGCCAGCTATGGCGGGTGAACCAGGTCAGTAATAAGGCAGGAGAGGAGAGGGTACTAGGATGCAGTGGCACAGGGTAGCGTATCTGGCTGCAAAGGAATCCCACATGTATGTCCTCTATAATTCACAGCTCCACCAGATTCCCCCGTAGCACCATGGGTTAGGAGGAGAGGGGGAGATGCCGGGACACTGCTGGAGTGATGACAGGCAAGCGATCCGTGTATTCCCCATTGCCACAACTCAGGGCTTCAACGGCCGGAAAGTAGAAGGCAGGCTGCGAGCGGGTGAGCTGACTAACCTTGACGCGTCCCTGCTGAGACCACCAATCCCCATAGTATGCGCCGCATCAGATGCCGGGAGAGCAGCTCCACTCCATGTCTCCAGCCGCGGTTACAGATGATCCCCAGTCAGCCTCTCCACACGACTCCAACAGCACGGCTAGGCACAAGAGTGGACAGGGGGCACAGCCCTCGGTGAGTAGCAGTGCTACCTCGCTGAGGTACAGTCCGTGGTGGGATCACTGCACAACTTCAGTCCGCGGCTTCGGATCCGGGAGTACGCCGCAACCTGCAAAAGCCAAATGAATGGCTCGGCAACGTACAAAACACACAGAGGGGCAAGAAAGGGCCCGAAAGAGCCCGTAGGACAGCTGTAAATGGCAGAAAGGACCTATATAAGCAGGAGTTCCTTTATCCTGCTTCCTGCTGCCTTTCCAGTCAGGCCACACCCCCCATGACATCATTTATTGATGTTAAAAATAAAAGTAATGTAGATTTTCGCACCAATCTAAGACCTGCGAATCTACTTTGGGAGCCACCTCCCTTTTTTTTTAAACATTCCCCAGCTGGACGAAGATAATTGGAATTCCATTTCTTGGAATTCTAACTTCCTACTGGGCGTAACCAAAAATTTCCATCAGCTGTTTTGGGATGTTTAAACACAGTTGCCTTAGTTTTTAACACAGGCTCTGCTGCCTCTTCTGAGGATAGAATGGCTTACGTAGCACTAAATAGCTCAGGTATGTCTACTGAGCTGAGACCTTCCGAAGTGCAATGAGTCCTCATCCTCCAACGAATCCTCATCTAAAACATGTGTAGACTGTGAAGATGTTGTATCATGTCTATGTGATTTACTTACCACCAGCCTTTCAGCCTGCTTTTTTGAGAGGCTGACAATTTCCTAGGTGTATAAACCTTAGAATGAATGTTGCATGTAAGGGTTAATAGGGAAACCTATCACTGGTATAAACTGCTCAGCTACATTGGATAATGTCTGTGCAAAGTAGCCCATGAAGGTTCACCAGAATCTGTGCCTGCCTCACTGTACACGTGGGTAAGCGTTGTCGCGACCCGGTGGGGAGATGTTGGAGCGACTCTAAGGTGCGTATAAGATGCTTTATAGAAAGATCACTCAAAAAAAACAAAACAGTAATACAATAAAATAAAATCAGAAAACGTATGGCTGCTAAAAAACAGCAGCCCTCTGACCAAGGTCCGGCTCCTGCCGCACCAAAGAACTGATTTGCCTGAGTCAGGAGGTGGGGATATATGGACAGGCCCGTTGCATGCTGGGAGGCCGAATGCTTTGACCGTTTTTTGCAAATCTGCTATCACGTCATCATATCCCAATGTTATCCTTTGGATAACCTGTGGACCCTGGCAGAGATAGATATATATATTTAAGAGGAAAGAATTTGATTGGTGTTGTTACACTGTTTTGTTGGCAGGTTACTTGATACTTTTGTCCTCATTGGTTTCTATAGGTCACGTGGACGGGGTTCTCTCCGTGTCCCCGGACGTAGCGTGTTAGATGACGTCACTTTGATGCGCTGGAGTGCGCAACGGATGGCGACATGGACGGTTCCACCAGGTATATTAGGAGAGTGGTTGTATGTCTCTTGTGTTCTGCTCCCTGATGGAAATGCCGCGAATAGAGCATTGAAACGTTGGTACACTAAATCTGCCTGGTCTATTTATTCTGAGTGCCGCCTTGTATGGATTCTACATTACGTTGCACCAACTGATGCAGCCTGGTTTGGAGGGCACCAGCTATTGATTCTTTGATATTTTCTTCAGGTTTCTTTTTCAGATGGAACCATGGGTCCTGCACGTGATGCAACTGGCAAAAGGGAGCCACTGGTTTTGTCCGAGACCGGCATTTGTTTGTTGGTGATCCCTTGTAGACAGTGAGTAGTATCCATCTACAGTGGAAGAAGCATGGACACCAAGAATCTAAGCGGCGGAGGGGGCGTGGCCTAGCGGGACTCAGGAGTGGATGCATAGTGCATGAGCTCCTGCTGTAACTCAGCTTTTAAAGCCTTTTTTAGGTGCCTACGCACCCAGGGTTTGGCCCACAGTGCACCCACAAGACCCCTACAGCACAAGGAGGAGAGCTGCGGAGCCGGAGGGCGGGTTACCCCTGCACTTGCGGGTTGCGGCCTCCACCAGGGGTGAAGCTGGGACCTAAATTTTTAAGCACCAGCCGAACGGACTTCGATGCGCCCAGGACGATACAGCCGCCACACAGCTGACAACAAGGAAGTTCTCCCTGCCTGAGAAGCCTTACCAGTGGCAGCGGCGGTGAGAAGCGAGCCCCAGGAGCTTCGAGCTGGCCGCTGGGACGAGCCGCGGCCCTGCTCGTGGAGGATCCGGTGGCGGCGGCCATCTTGGGAGAGGCGGGAGGAGAACAGCAGAGGCTGAGAGCGCCCGGGCGACCCCCGCTGAAGGCAGGCACACCACCCTTGGCACCTGACCGAGGGCTGGGGAAACTATATAGAGCCCCCATTAGGGCTGACGGATCACGGGAGGCAGCGGAGGAGGGAGAGGCCCGTTCGAGCTGAGGAGCAGCGGCCATCTTGGAGGAGGCAAGACCAGCGCTGGCTGTGGACTCCCTGCAGATTCTCACCAGCAGATTCTCACTAGCCCCGTGCAGTGGCAGCCTGAGGGGCTCTGTGCGGTGTGTGCACTGGGAGCTGGCTTATATGGTGCATTTAACACCTCTTACCTTATAAGTCTATCCAGCATTATATTGTCATTACCTGGCCCTCGTCCACTACTAGGTACTCCGAGGCCCCCTGGTGGTAGCTCATATATAGCTCAGTCACAGCATCTCCCTCACCTAAAAGCACAGGGGCACTATTTGACGAAAAGGTGACATCGTCGGCTCCCTGTTGTTGTTGGGGTGCACGCTGCGGCACATACAGGATGTAGACCCCTCTTCAATGAATCCTCAGCGTCACCTCCCGCAATCATTTTAGCTGATGTAATCTTGCACATGGCGTAAGAGGATACCTGCCGTCCTAGACCTTAGACAGAATTCTCCTTTATACTGGAACCCTCCCATTCCCTCAAAGTAATACATGATGGCTCCAAGAAAGAATAAAGCCTCCAAATCAATCTCTCAAGTTGCATTTTTCAAACCTTCCCCATATCGAAATAAATCTCAGGGTCCTGGATCTTCTGCCTCCGGGTCGGATCTCCCGCCCACAACTTCATCGCCCATGATGGCACTATCTTCATCCCAGGATCCCCCCCCCCCTCTCCTCGCCTTGAAGATAGCGAAGCCTTAACGGTGGGCACCATGAAGCTATTGCTACACCAGTTTAAGGATGAGGTGGCGTCCGAATTTCGCACTATGCTGCAGTCTTGCCAGCGGTCCGTTGAGGAGCTGGGTGAGAGGACCGGACACTTGGAAACTAAGATGGGGGAGGTGGTAGGCTCGCATAATACCTTGATCGATTCCCATGATACTCTTGAAGGGGAGGTGGCGGCTCTGCGGGACAAAGTAGCGGACCTGGAAGACCGCTCCCGCAGAAATAATCTCAAGCTCCGAGGGGTACCAGAATCCGTATCTAATAGTAGCCTGCATGACTATACAATCGAAATATTCAAGAAGCTGCTACCCTCCGCTACATCGGCGGACTTGATATTGGACCGTATCCACAGGGTCCCGAATGCCCGCAGTGCTCCTGAAGGAGCGTCAAGAGATGTTCTGATGAGAGTCCACTTCTTTCATATCAAGGAATCCTTACTTAAAGCAGCCAGACCTACCTCAGATACGGCGAGTGCTATGGGCCGGATTCAGCTTTTCGGAGACTTATCACACTACACCCTCACCAGGAGACGATCCTTTCAGCCTGTCACCGTGGCCCTTAGGAAAGCTGGAATCGTATATAGGTGGGGTTTCCCCACGCGTCTATTGATTGCTAGAGAAGGATCCACGATAGTAGTGTCTTCGGTCGACGACGGCATGAGACTCCTCCACAAATGGAATATAGCTGGAGACCAGGGGCCCGACTCTCCTGACCGCCGACTTCAGCCGGACTGGTCGACGGTTGGGAAGTAGGCCCTTATCACTGCAATGTTTTCCCTGCCATTGATATCCATCTATAAGACTAGCGTTGTTTCAGTATGATTGTACTGACCTTAGAGCTTATTACAAGTTGCATGCCTGGTTATTACATGCTCTTTATCCATTAGAATAATATATGGCAGGGTTGTTGAGTTGTTGGGGTTTCTTTTTTTTCCCTTCTCTTTTGTTTCTCCTCAAAGGGCGGGATGGTTCCACGGGCTCCCGGACTGGGTGTATACTCTTCGCTGAGCCCTCTTATCATTATTATTATTATTGTTGTATTTACAGTATTGCTCTGGGCCAGTTCCGGGACCCTGGGACTCATTACTAATTAACCCATTATTCCATTCCTAATGATACCCCGTTTATATGCCATGTGCGATTGTATTTACTATTTACAATTTACTAATACTATGATTACTTGATTGCGGGTAGGTTGGCCACTAACCTCCCAAATTTGCTTGGTGAGGCGCTGTATGTTTTGGCGCCTTACTATGACTTCGTCTCTACACGAAGTTGACTATCCTTATTTTGTGTACTTTATTTTTCTCCTTTCTCTCTTTGTCCTCCTTAGTATGTCTCCTCTTGTGTCTCCCCCCCCCCCCCCCCCCAGGACTCTTTCCTCCTTACACATATGTTCAGGGAATTGTACCTATTGATCACATTTCTTGGTTTCAGCGAATGCTTCGCCTCCTGGTTAGTTTATTATGGTTAACTTGGTATCATTGAACGTTAAGGGATTGAACTCCCCACAGAAACGTAAACTGGCCTTATCCTCCTTCTATAAAATGAAGGCGAATGTGGTCGCTATTCAGGAAATCCACTTTAGGAAATTAGACCCCCCTAGATTCTATGATAATCACTTCCCTACCTGTTACATGGCCAATAGCCCCGTAAAAAAAGATGGAGTCGCTATACTAATATCTAATAATTGCCAATTTACTCTGGAATCCCAAATTGTAGACCCCGAGGGAAGGTATTTAATATTAATCGGAAAGCTGGAAGATTCTGTTGTCACCCTGGCCTCCTGCTATGCACCCAACTCTGGTCAACTCTCCTTCTGTAGGAATCTATTCTCCCTGATACAGAAGCACGCTAAAGGTGCAGTCATGTTATTGGGGGACTTTAATCTAGTTGTAGACCCCACTGTAGATAGATCTCTCCCCACCAGAAGTCCCTTAGCTAAATCCAGAACTTCCCCGATTAATACCCTTGGACTTAGACAACTACTAGGAGAATACGAACTTTACGATGCGTGGAGAACTAAACATCCTACGGTTAGGGATTACTCCTTTTATTCACATGTCCACTCCTCATACTCTAGAATTGATCTTGTACTAACAGACAGTGGGTCACTACCGACTATTATGAAAATTAATACTACCGATGACATGGTCGGACCACTCTCCGATTAAGGTCGTGTGGAAGCTCGAGGCACGTAGAGTTATCCCGAGTCCTTGGAGACTAGGAAACTTCCTGTTGGGCAATCTAGAAGCTTCACTAGCCTTGCAACAAACCTTAAGGGTATTCTTAGAAACTAACAAACCTGAAGACACTTCAGTCTTTAATAATTGGTGCTCTTGTAAGGCTGTTATGCGGGGGGCTGCCATTCAGGCCGCTTCACGACTGAAACGTTCTCAAATTGCCGAACGAGCTGAAGCCGAGAGCGAAGTTGCCAAACTAGAAATAGCACATAAAGCTGACCCACTTAATAAAACTGCCTTTAAGCTTTTGCTGACCGCAAGGGAAAGGGTGAACACTTTTTCTCTGCGGGAGGTACAACGAAACCTCGCTCGACTAAATCAGAGATTCTATGTATTTGGAAATAAGGCAGGGCGTCTTTTGGCGAGGAAATTGAGAGGTAGGCGAGCTAAGGCCAGAATCCACTTTGTTTATTCTCCCACGGGTTCAAGAGTCTTTGATCCATATAGAATAGCAGATACTTTTGCAGAGTATTACTCCCGACTCTATAACTTACAGTCAGACCCTGATACCACCCAACCCATTGAGGCTGAAATTCAGTCATTTCAAAAATTTTTATTCCAGCCGACACTGAGCTCCGAGACCTGCCTGTCCCTTGGCTCCCCCTGGACGATGTCTGAACTTGAGGCGGCTATTGATGGTCTTCCACGAGATAAGGCACCGGGCCCAGACGGTTTTTCATCTAATTTCTACAAAACTTACAAAGCAGACTTGACTCCAGTGTTATTGGCTGTCTTTAACGAGGCATCAGAAGCGGGGAGGTTCCCGAAAGAGATGCTTGAAGCAAGGATAGTGGCTATCCCTAAACCGGGGAAATCTCCCACATCCGTTCAAAATTACAGACCGATAGCTTTGTTGAATACAGACGTCAAACTTTTCGCTAAATTAATTGCTAACCGTCTGTGCCCCTTACTGCCTACTCTTATAGCTGCTGACCAGGTTGGCTTCGTCCCGGGCAGGCAGGCCCCGGACAATACCCGGAGAGCTTATAACGTCATTGAATATTGTAATGTTAATAGAACGCCCCTCCTGGTCCTATCATTAGACGCAGAAAAGGCGTTTGATAGGCTACACTGGGGGTACCTAAGATCAGTTATGGGTAAGTTTGGATTTCAGGGAAGATTTCTAGATTCCATCTTTGCTTTATATTCTACCCCCTCCGCCAAGGTATATGTTAATGGGTGTCTCTCCAGGGGTTTCGAAATTCTAAACGGCACAAGACAAGGGTGCCCATTATCCCCCCTAATTTTCGCTTTGGCTATTGAGCCCCTGGCTGAGACTATTAGGACTGACACAGAAGTCTCGGGCCCTGAGATAGGGGGACTGAGTCATAAAATTAGTCTGTTCGCAGATGATATACTAGTTTGCCTGACAAACCCCGAATCCTCCCTTATAGGACTCCATGCCATATTAGATAGGTACTCCAGAGTGTCATTCTATAAATTGAATACTTCCAAAACGGAAGCCCTACCACTTCATATTCAGCCACATATCCTGGCCTTACTCAAGGATAGATACAGATATGCTTGGCAGGTGAGATCTATTAAATACTTAGGTATACATCTATCGCTTGATAAGGACCTTTACGATTGTAACTACACACCTTTATTTAGCGCCATCGACAAATTGATTAAAGAGTGGTCCCTACATGAAATCTCCTGGCTGGGGCGGGTCTCTGCAACCAAAATGGTACTACCTCCGAAACTCCTCTACCTATTCCGGGCCATCCCCCGCCATTTCCCTAAAGCTCTTAGTGTTAAGGCTAATAAAATGTTATCACACTTTATTTGGAAAGGAGCAAAACCGCGGATCTCTAGGCAGGTTCTTTCATTACCCAAGAGCTTTGGTGGGGTAGCTTACCCCAACCTAGATGCATATCACTCTGCATGCTTTCTCAGCCAAGCCCGAGATTGGTTTGTCGTTCATTCCCCCAAACCATGGGTTGTTATCGAAAAAGCCTTCTTAGGACCGATTAATATAACAGACCTATTTCTATTACCTACACAGAGTGTTCCGAAATGGTCAGGCCCTGGTGACGCGATTAGAAATACACTGAAGATATGGCACTCCATGGTGGCATCTGACCCAACTATAAAACTACCTGCAGCAGACCTCTCTATCAGAACGGTCGCTTGTAATATCCCTGATCTTATTTTGGACACCTGGATCGACGCTGGAGTTGTGAGACTGAAAGACCTTTTTTTTTCTCCCAGCTTCAGTCACGGTTTGGGATTTCAAAACATGATTTTTTTAAGTACCTACAGGTACGCCATTGGCTCCAATCGTATGTAAACGAGATTGGAGACCCACTTCCCCTACCGGCCATTATGCTCGCCAGATTGTCATCACCCGGTCATAGGGGTGGGATATCCAGGTGGTACCAGTATATTGTCCTTTTGAATAAAAAAGGGAAATTGCCTGCGCAGTTGAAGTGGGAGAGAGATCTCTCTATGGTACTTCGAGAAGAAGAGTGGGATACAATTTCATCACTGTGCTTTAAAATATCTAAATGTCTCCAGCACTCAGAAATGTTCTATAAATTATGCAATAGGGCGTACTTCACCCCGCAGAGGCATCACCAAATCTGGCCCTCAACTTCCCAGTTATGCTGGAGAAAATGTGGTGGAGAGGGCTCCATTCTACATATTTTTTGGGACTGTCCAGTCCTGAGGCCTCTGTGGACGGAAGTATTCTCGCTCTTGGGGGAACTAGTGGGAACGACAGTGCCATTGGATCCAATGTTGGCCCTATTTCACTACCCTTCTCACACCTTCCTGAGCTGTGACAGATATATCGTAGGACATGTCTTAATATCAGCTAAAGCGGCAATAGGCCAACTGTGGAAATCACAGTCCATACCCCACATTCAGACGGTTATTAATAATACCCATAAGCATTTTTTGTTTGAAACAGCGGGATGTCTATATTATTCTTCCCCCTCTTCTATTTATATGAGATGGTTTAAATGGGGTGAACTCCGGGAGAGAAAAGGTCACTCCACAATTTTTAGTGATCCCATTGATACGGCAATACTACACCCTTCACAACCGGATGATACCTAGTGGTGCAGAGGCCCCCCTAACTAACTATCCACTTATCTCTATGTTACAATATTGGAGTAAGGTGCCCCCCTGATACACATACTCGCCTCCCTTTAACTTACCCTCATGTGTCGATGTCTTGTTCTGTCTTCCCCTTTCTACTGCTCTCTCTATTCTACTATTCTTAAGGTTAAAGTTACGATTGATAGTTGTGAGAATTAATGAACACGATTAGAGAACTGAGTCTCTGGACTCAGAGCTAGGTTATAGGATTGTACCTACTGTAACTAGCTCAAAGCTGAATTCATTTTTTGACCTTTGATCGTGAACATTTATTTGATTTTTCTTCTCTGTACTTGGAAATTAATAAAAAACTATTATTGGAAAAAAAAAGAATCTAAGCGGCGGAACAGTGGGCGAAGTAGATCATGACAAATCGGGTGCACAGGCATTGAGGGCCCCTAGCAACCACCAATCGTTCCAAACGCATCAGGACCTGCACCAACAGTACAATGCCGGACCCAGCCAAACTGTCCCAGATCTGGTGAATTGGAGGGCCACGTGAGATGTGGTGGCACAGCAGACTGGTGCTCTGAAAACCAATCCAAGCCTTTCAGCCACTGTTCCCGCCGCTGAGAGCAAACCTAAAATTTAACACTAATGCGATAGCTGTTTGTATGGTAATTATTTTAGGCAATAGAGTAGGACCTGCAGTATAGTGGGATCCCTTGTCGGGCACTGCAGGCTTAAATGCACTGAGCAATACATGAACTAAAACTCCACTGTTTATTATTGTTAGTTACAATAGTGAGTGCAAGACACATTTATGTATGTAGGAAGGCTACTGGGAGACCTTAGATTGAGCAATATTGGATCTGACCATTACATTCCCTAAAGTCATAACCCCAGAACTGCACAGAGCAGGAACTATTATTCACAAGTAATTAGGAATGTGTTCATCATGAACAAGTCCACAATTACCGTCTGAAGGTTACACAATTATTTCAAGTCTACACAACTGATATTTAAGGCTAAAGCCTTTAACAGAAAACACCCCTGAAGAAATCACTATTGATGAAACGCGTTGGTGACATGTAATTTGGATTTAGAGTGAATTGGAGTGCATAAGAACAAGCCCGCCCATGCAAGGGTGACAACAAGTGCAAAACGCTTGTCTTATGATTATACAGATATGTACTTGTGATAAGCTTTTAACCTGTTTTACTTGAAGTTCTAGAATCAAATTTAATTTTATACACATTGTATTTGGTGAGCTCAGGTCTACTGTATAGCAGGAAATATTTCATATTCCACAAAAAGCAATACTAATTATATTATATACATACATATATACACATTTATATATAATCACTAATAATAATCTTCTGCTTGTTACTTTTAATAACATTATAGTGTTGTGTGTAATAACTCTATACATGTGATGTTTGTCATGGATAGCCTTGTGTTATAAACACCCAACTGAGAACAGGGCTGATGGCGGAGGAGGGTGTAGGATAAGAGATTGCTGTAGTGACTGAGCAATGAGAATATGTGACTTCTGTAATAAATGTTTATTACTCACCTGTGCTGATATCTGTAGGGATCTCCTCCTCCTTACACTGCTGATCACCCCTCAAATACGTCTCTTCTTCTCCCTCTGTATATTCTGCCTTTATATCAGTCACATACGTCTCTTCTTCTCCCTCTATATCTTCTGCCTTTATATCAGTCACATACGTCTCTTCTTCTCCCTCTGTATCTTCTGCCTTTATATCAGTCACATACGTCTCTTCTTCTCCCTCTATATCTTCTGCCTTCATATCAGTTATATACGTCTCTTCTTCTCCCTCTATATCTTCTGCCTTTATATCAGTCACATACGTCTCTTCTTCTCCCGCTATATCTTCTGCCTTCATATCAGTCACATACGTATCTTCTTCTCCCTCTATATCTTCTGCCTTTATATCAGTCACATACGTCTCTTCTTCTCCCTCTATATCTTCTGCCTTTATATCAGTCACATACGTCTCTTCTTCTCCCTCTATATCTTCTGCCTTTATATCAGTCACATATGTCTCTTCTTCTCCCTCTGTATCTTCTGCCTTCATATCAGTTATATACGTCTCTTCTTCTCCCTCTATATCTTCTGCCTTTATATCAGTCACATACGTCTCTTCTTCTCCCGCTATATCTTCTGCCTTTATATCAGTCACATACGTCTCTTCTTCTCCCTCTATATCTTCTGCCTTTATATCAGTCACATACGTCTCTTCTTCTCCCTCTATATCTTCTGCCTTTATATCAGTCACATACGTCTCTTCTTCTCCCTCTATATCTTCTGCCTTTATATCAGTCACATACGTCTCTTCCTCTCCCTTTATATCTTCTGTTTTAATATCAGACAGACGTTGCACCTAAAAAACAAAAAAATAAGAATTTACTTACCGATAATTCTATTTCTCGTAGTCCGTAGTGGATGCTGGGGACTCCGTCAGGACCATGGGGATTAGCGGCTCCTTAGGAGACAGGGCACAAAAGTAAAAGCTTTAGGACTAGGTGGTGTGCACTGGCTCTTCCCCCTATGACCCTCCTCCAAGCCTCAGTTAGGATACTGTGCCCGGACGAGCGTACACAATAAGGAAGGATTTTGAATCCCGGGTAAGACTCATACCAGCCACACCAAACACACTGTACAACCTGTGATCTGAACCCAGTTAACAGCATGATAACAGAGGAGCCTCTGAAAAGATGGCTCACAACAATAATAACCCGATTTATGTAACAATAACTATGTACAAGTATTGCAGACAATCCGCACTTGGGATGGGCGCCCAGCATCCACTACGGACTACGAGAAATAGAATTATCGGTAAGTAAATTCTTATTTTCTCTGACGTCCTAAGTGGATGCTGGGGACTCCGTCAGGACCATGGGGATTATACCAAAGCTCCCAAACGGGCGGGAGAGTGCGGATGACTCTGCAGCACCGAATGAGAGAACTCCAGGTCCTCCTCAGCCAGGGTATCAAATTTGTAGAATTTTGCAAACGTGTTTGCCCCTGACCAAGTAGCAGCTCGGCAAAGTTGTAAAGCCGAGACCCCTCGGGCAGCCGCCCAAGATGAGCCCACCTTCTTTGTGGAATGGGCATTTACAGATTTTGGCTGTGGCAGGCCTGCCACAGAATGTGCAAGCTGAATTGTACTACAAATCCAACGCGCAATCGTCTGCTTAGAAGCAGGAGCACCCAGCTTGTTGGGTGCATACAGGATAAACAGCGAGTCAGTTTTCCTGACTCCAGCCGTTCTGGAAACATATATTTTCAGGGCCCTGACAATGTCTAGCAACTTGGAGTCCTCCAAGTCCCTAGTAGCCGCAGGCACCACAATAGGTTGGTCAGGTGAAACGCTGACACCACCTTAGGGAGAAACTGGGGACGAGTCCGCAGTTCTGCCCTGTCCGAATGGAAAATCAGATATGGGCTTTTGTGAGACAAAGCCGCCAATTCTGACACTCGCCTGGCCGAGGCCAGGGCCAACAGCATGGTCACCTTCCATGTGAGATATTTCAAATCCACAGATTTGAGCGGTTCAAACCAATGTGATTTGAGGAATCCCAGAACTACGTTGAGATCCCACGGTGCCACTGGAGGCACAAAAGGGGGTTGTATATGCAGTACTCCCTTGACGAATGTCTGGACTTCAGGAAGTGAAGCCAATTCTTTCTGGAAGAAAATCGACAGGGCCGAAATTTGAACCTTAATGGACCCCAATTTGAGGCCCATAGACACTCCTGTTTGCAGGAAATGCAGGAATCGACCGAGTTGAAATTCCTCCGTGGGGGCCTTCCTGGCCTCACACCACGCCACATATTTTCGCCAAATGCGGTGATAATGTTGTGCGGTCACCTCCTTCCTGGCTCTGACCAGGGTAGGGATGACCTCTTCCAGAATGCCTTTTTTCCCTTAGGATCCGGCGTTCAACCGCCATGCCGTCAAACGTAGCCGCGGTAAGTCTTGGAACATACAGGGTCCTTGCTGAAGCAAGTCCCTTCTTAGCGGAAGAGGCCATGGGTCCTCTGTGAGCATCTCTTGAAGTTCCGGGAACCAAGTCCTTCTTGGCCAATCCGGAGCCACAAGTATAGTTCTTACTCCACTCCGTCTGATAATCCTCAGTACCTTTGGTATGAGAGGCAGAGGAGGGAACACATACACTGACTGGTACACCCACGGTGTTACCAGAGCGTCCACAGCTATTGCCTGAGGGTCCCTTGACCTGGCGCAATACCTGTCCAGTTTTTTGTTGAGGCGGGACGCCATCATGTCCACCTTTGGTCTTTCCCAACGGTTCACAATCATGTGGAAGACTTCCGGATGAAGTCCCCACTCTCCCGGGTGGAGATCGTGCCTGCTGAGGAAGTCTGCTTCCCAGTTGTCCACTCCCGGAATGAACACTGCTGACAGTGCTATCACATGATTTTCTGCCCAGCAGAGAATCCTTGCAGCTTCTGCCATTGCCCTCCTGCTTCTTGTGCCGCCCTGTCTGTTTACGTGGGCGACTGCCGTGATGTTGTCCGACTGGATCAGCACCGGTTGACCTTGAAGCAGAGGTCTTGCTAGGCTTAGAGCATTGTAAATTGCCCTTAACTCCAGTATGTTTATGTGAAGTGAAGTCTCCAGACTTGACCACACTCCCTGGAAATTTCTTCCCTGTGTGACTGCTCCCCAGCCCCTCAGGCTGGCATCCGTGGTCACCAGGACCCAGTCCTGAATGCCGAATCTGCGGCCCTCTAGTAGATGAGCACTCTGCAGCCACCACAGAAGAGACACCCTTGTCTTTGGAGACAGGGTTATCCGCTGATGCATCTGAAGATGCGATCCGGACCATTTGTCCAGCAGATCCCACTGAAAAGTTCTTGCGTGAAATCTGCCGAATGGAATCGCTTCGTAGGAAGCCACCATTTTTCCCAGGACCCTTGTGCAATAATGCACTGACACTTTTCCTGGTTTTAGGAGGTTCCTGACTAGCTCGGATAACTCCCTGGCTTTCTCCTCCGGGAGAAACACCTTTTTCTGGACTGTGTCCAGAACCATCCCCAGGAACAGCAGACGTGTCATTGGGATCAGCTGCGATTTCTGAATATTTAGAATCCACCCGTGCTGTTGTAGCAGTATCCGAGATAGTGCTACTCCGACCTCCAACTGTTCCCTGGACTTTGCCCTTATCAGGAGATCGTCCAAGTAAGGGATAATTAAGACGCCTTTTCTTCAAAGAAGAATCATCATTTTGGCCATTACCTTGGTAAAGACCCGGGGTGCCGTGGACAATCCAAACGGCAGTGTTTGAAACTGATAGTGACAGTTCTGTACTACGAACCTGAGGTACCCTTGGTGAGAAGGGCAAATTGGGACATGGAGGTAAGCATCCTTGATGTCCAGGGACACCATATAGTCCCCTTCTTCCAGGTTCGCTATCACTGCTCTGAGTGACTCCATCTTGAATTTGAACCTTTGTATGTAAGTGTTCAAAGATTTCAGATTTAGAATAGGTCTCACCGAGTCGTCTGGCTTCGGTACCACAAATAGTGTGGAATAATACCCCTTTCCCTGTTGTAGGAGGGGTACTTTGATTATCACCTGCTGGGAATACAGCTTGTGAATTGCTTCCAATACTGCCACCCTGTCGGAGGGAGACGTTGGTAAAGCAGACTTCAGGAACCTGCGAGGGGGAGACGTCTCGAATTCCAATCTGTACCCCTGGGATACTACCTGTAGGATCCAGGGGTCCACTTGCGAGTGAGCCCACTGCGCGCTGAAACTCTTGAGACGACCCCCCACCGCACCTGAGTCCGCTTGTAAGGCCCCAGCGTCATGCTGAGGACTTGGCAGAAGCGGTAGAGGGCTTCTGTTCCTGGGAAGAGGCTGTCTGCTGCAGTCTTTTTCCCTTTCCTCTACCCCGGGCCAGATATGACTGCCCTTTTGCCCGCTTGCCCTTATGGGGACGAAAGGACTGAGGCTGAAAAGACGGTGTCTTTTTCTGCTGAGAGGTGAGTTGGGGTAAAAAGGTGGAATTTCCAGCTGTTGCTGTGGCCACCAGGTCCGAAAGACCGACCCCAAATAACTCCTCCCCTTTATACGGCAATACTTCCATGTGCCGTTTGGAATCCGCATCACCTGACCACTGTCGTGTCCATAAACATCTTCTGGCAGAAATGGACATCGCACTTACTCTTGATGCCAGAGTGCAAATATCCCGCTGTGCATCACGCATATATAGAAACGCATCTTTTAAACGCTCTATACTCAATAAAATACTGTCCCTGTCAAGGGTATCAATATTTTCAGTCAGGGAATCCGACCAAGCCACCCCCGCGCTGCACATCCAGGCTGAGGCAATCGCTGGTCGCAGTATAATACCAGTATGTGTGTATATACTTTTTAGGACATTTTCCAGCTTCCTATCAGCTGGCTCCTTGAGGGCGGCCGTATCAGGAGACGGTAACGCCACTTGTTTTGATAAGCGTGTGATTGCCTTATCCACCCTAGGGGGTGTTTCCCAACGCGCCCTAACTTCTGGTGGGAAAGGGTATAATGCCAATAATTTCTTAGATATCAGCAATTTTTTATCGGGGGAAACCCACGCATCATCACACACTTCATTTAATTCTTCTGATTCAGGAAAAACTACGGGTAGTTTTTTCACACCCCACATAATACCCTTTTTTGTGGTACTTGTAGTATCAGAAATATGCAAAGCCTCCTTCATTGCCGTGATCATGTAACGTGTGGCCCTACTGGAAAATACGTTTGTTTCTTCACCGTCGACACTGGAGTCAGTGTCCGTGTCTGTGTCGACCGACTGAGGTAATGGGCGCTTTAGAACCCCTGACGGTGTTTGAGACGCCTGGACAGGCACTAACTGATTTGCCGGCTGTCTCATGTCGTCAACAGTTTTCTGTAAAGTGCTGACACTATCACGTAATTCCTTAAATAAGACCATCCAGTCAGGTGTCGACTCCCTAGGAGGTGACATCACTAATACAGGCAATTGCTCCGCCTCCACACCATTTTCCTCCTCATACATGTCGACACACGCGTACCGACACACAGCACACACACAGGGAATGCTCTGATAGAGGACAGGACCCCACTAGCCCTTTGGGGAGACAGAGGGAGAGTTTGCCAGCACACACCAAAGCGCTATATATGTATAGGGACAACCTTATAAATAAGTGTCTATCCCTTATAACTGCAATATATCTATATCTAGCCAAATAAGTTTTTTTTTTAATTAGTGCCCCCCCCTCTCTTTTTTACCCTGTTTCTGTAGTGCAGGAGTGCAGGGGAGAGTCTGGGAGCCTTCCTACCAGCGGAGCTGTGTGGAAAAATGGCGCTTGTGTGCTGAGGAGATAGGCTCCGCCCCCTTCTCGGCGGCCTTTTCTCCCGCTTTTTCTAGGAAACCTGGCAGGGGTTAAAGACATCCATATAGCCCAGGGGCTATATTTGATGTATTTTTTGCCATTTTTCGCGTTTTCATTGCTGCTCAGGGCGCCCCCCCCCCCCCCCCAGCGCCCTGCACCCTCAGTGACCGCGGTGTGAAGTGTGCTGAGAGCAATGGCGCACAGCTGCAGTGCTGTGCGCTACCTTTATGAAGACATGGACGTCTTCTGCCGCCGATTTCTGGACCTTTTCTGTCTTCAGCATCTGTAAGGGGGCCGGCGGCGCGGCTCCGGGACCCATCCATGGCTGGGCCTGTGATCGTCCCTCTGGAGCTAATGTCCAGTAGCCAAGAAGCCCAATCCACTCTGCACGCAGGTGAGTTCGCTTCTTCTCCCCTTAGTCCCTCGATGCAGTGAGCCAGTTGCCAGCAGGACTCACTGAAAATAAAAAAAATAAAATAAACTTTTACTCTAAGCAGCTCAGGAGAGCCACCTAGATTGCACCCTTCTCGGCCGGGCACAAAAATCTAACTGAGGCTTGGAGGAGGGTCATAGGGGGAGGAGCCAGTGCACACCACCTAGTCCTAAAGCTTTTACTTTTGTGCCCTGTCTCCTGCGGAGCCGCTAATCCCCATGGTCCTGACAGAGTCCCCAGCATCCACTTAGGACGTCATAGAAACACTATAATGACATTTGCATACAGTCAGATTAAACTGAGGTGAAACAGTATAATATCAGTGTATAATACACACAGCTCATCTAGAGATCATATAGTGACAGTCACTTTGGTATATTGGGGAGACCCTAAATCCCACCTACCTGATCCTCCTGTGGGATCCTGTGATTCTCCTCTGTACAATCCTGGGAATACAGAAGACGGGGACATCTCTCTGGGGTATCTCAGTTACTGGATACATCTGTAGGAGACACACAGTGATTGAGTACAGTGTATATATATGTGATTACCAGATGATGTGTCTATATAGGGGCCCCCATACCTGCTCTCCCCTGTACAATACATGAGTCTCCTCTTACCCAGTGATGTGAGGGGCCGGTGATTCTCCATCATCACGTCCTTGTACAGACCCCTGTGTTCCTCTATATACTCCCCTCCTGCATTGAGACATAGACAGTGACATCCTGACACCTTATAGGAACCTGACACATACAGTGATACAGTCATCACCCAGACACGTCCCCTGGTGTTACTGTATAATGTCCCATTCCCAGCAGTCACCTCTCCAGTCATCACCCAGACACATCCCTTGGTGTTACTGTATAATGCCCCATTCCCTGCAGTCACCTCTCCAGTCATCACCCAGACACGTCCCCTGGTGTTACTGTATAATGTCCCATTCCCAGCAGTCACCTCTCCAGTCATCAACCAGACACGTCCCCTGGTGTTACTGTATAATGTCCCATTCCCAGCAGTCACCTCTCCAGTCAGCACCCAGACACGTCCCCTGGTGTTACTGTATCATGTCCCGTTCCCAGCAGTCACCTCTCCAGTCATCATCCAGATACATCCCCTGGTGTTACTGTATAATTCCCCATTCCCAGCAGTCACCTCTCCAGACATCAGCCAGACACGTCCCCTGGTGTTACTGTATAATGCCCCACTCCCAGCAGTCACCTCTCCAGTCATCACCCAGATACATTCCCCTGGTGTTACAGTATAATGCCCGATTCCCAGCAGTCACCTCTCCAGTAATCACCCAGACACGTTCCCCTGGTGTTACTGTATAATGTCCCATTCCCAGCAGTCACCTCTCCAGTCATCACCCAGACACATCCCCCGGTGTTACTGTATAATGTTCCATTCCCAGCAGTCACCTCTCCAGTCATCACCCAGACACATCCCCTGGTGTTACTGTATAATGTCCCTATCCCAGCAGTCACCTCTCCAGTCATCACCCAGACACATCCCCTGGTGTTACTGTATAATGTCCCATTCCCAGCAGTCACCTCTCCAGTCATCACCCAGACACATCCCCTGGTGTTACTGTATAATGCCCCACTCCCAGCAGTCACCTCTCCAGTCATCACCCAGACACATCCCCTGGTGTTACAGTATAATGCCCGATTCCCAGCAGTCACCTCTCCAGTAATCACCCAGACACGTTCCCTGGTGTTACTGTATAATGTCCCATTCCCAGCAGTCACCTCTCCAGTCATCACCCAGACACATCCCCCGGTGTTACTGTATAATGTCCCATTCCCAGCAGTTACCTCTCCAGTCATCACCCAGACACATCCCCCGGTGTTAATGTATAATGTCCCAATCCCAGCAGTCACCTCTCCAGTCATCACCCAGACACATCCCCTAGTGTTACTGTATAATGTCCCATTCCCAGCAGTCACCTCTCCAGTCATCACCCAGACACATCCCCCCGGTGTTACTGAATAATGCCCCATTCCCAGCAGTCACCTCTCCAGTCATCACCCAGACACATCCCCTGGTGTTACTGTATAATGTCCCAATCCCAGCAGTCACCTCTCCAGTCATCACCCAGACACATCCCCTGGTGTTACTGTATAATGTCCCATTCCCAGCAGTCACCTCTCCAGTCATCACCCAGACACATCCCCCGGTGTTACTGTATAATGTCCCATTCCTAGCAGTCACCTCTCCAGTCATCACCCAGACATCCCCCGGTGTTACTGTATAATGCCCCATTCCCAGCAGTCACCTCTCCAGTCATCACCCAGACACGTCCCCCGGTGTTACTGTATAATGCCCCATTCCCAGCAGTCACCTCTCCAGTCATCACCCAGACACATCCCCCGGTGTTACTGTATAATGTCCCATTCCTAGCAGTCACCTCTCCAGTCATCACCCAGAGATCCCCTGGTGTTACTGTATAATGTCCCAATCCCAGCAGTCACCTCTCCAGTCATCACCCAGACACGTCCCCTGGTGTTACTGTATGATGTCCCATTCCCAGCAGTCACCTCTCCAGTCATCACCCAGACACATCCCCTGGTGTTACTGTATAATGTCCCATTCCCAGCAGTCACCTCTCCAGTCATCACCCAGACACATCCCCCGGTGTTACTGTATAATGTCCCATTCCCAGCAGTTACCTCTCCAGTCATCACCCAGACACATCCCCCGGTGTTACTGTATAATGCCCCATTCCCAGCAGTCACCTCTCCAGTCATCACCCAGACACGTCCCCCGGTGTTACTGTATAATGCCCCATTCCCAGCAGTCACCTCTCCAGTCATCACCCAGACACATCCCCCGGTGTTACTGTATAATGTCCCATTCCTAGCAGTCACCTCTCCAGTCATCACCCAGACATCCCCTGGTGTTACTGTATAATGTCCCAATCCCAGCAGTCACCTCTCCAGTCATCACCCAGACACATCCCCCGGTGTTACTGTATAATGTCCCATTCCTAGCAGTCACCTCTCCAGTCATCACCCAGACATCCCCTGGTGTTACTGTATAATGTCCCATTCCCAGCAGTCACCTCTCCAGTCATCACCCAGACACATCCCCTGGTGTTACTGTATAATGTCCCAATCCCAGCAGTCACCTCTCCAGTCATCACCCAGACACGTCCCCTGGTGTTACTGTATGATGTCCCATTCCCAGCAGTCACCTCTCCAGTCATCACCCAGACACATCCCCTGGTGTTACTGTATAATGTCCCATTCCCAGCAGTCACCTCTCCAGTCATCACCCAGACACATCCCCCGGTGTTACTGTATAATGTCCCATTCCCAGCAGTTACCTCTCCAGTCATCACCCAGACACATCCCCCGGTGTTACTGTATAATGCCCCATTCCCAGCAGTCACCTCTCCAGTCATCACCCAGACACGTCCCCCGGTGTTACTGTATAATGCCCCATTCCCAGCAGTCACCTCTCCAGTCATCACCCAGACACATCCCCCGGTGTTACTGTATAATGTCCCATTCCTAGCAGTCACCTCTCCAGTCATCACCCAGACATCCCCTGGTGTTACTGTATAATGTCCCAATCCCAGCAGTCACCTCTCCAGTCATCACCCAGACACATCCCCCGGTGTTACTGTATAATGTCCCATTCCTAGCAGTCACCTCTCCAGTCATCACCCAGACATCCCCTGGTGTTACTGTATAATGTCCCATTCCCAGCAGTCACCTCTCCAGTCATCACCCAGACACGTCCCCCGGTGTTACTGTATAATGCCCCATTCCCAGCAGTCACCTCTCCAGTCATCACCCAGACACATCCCCCGGTGTTACTGTATAATGTCCCATTCCTAGCAGTCACCTCTCCAGTCATCACCCAGACATCCCCTGGTGTTACTGTATAATGTCCCAATCCCAGCAGTCACCTCTCCAGTCATCACCCAGACACGTCCCCCGGTGTAACTGTATAATGCCCCATTCCCAGCAGTCACCTCTCCAGTCATCACCCAGACACATCCCCCGGTGTTACTGTATAATGTCCCATTCCTAGCAGTCACCTCTAAAGCCATCACCCAGACATCCCCTGGTGTTACTGTATAATGTCCCATTCCCAGCAGTCACCTCTCCAGTCATCACCCAGACACATCCCCTGGTGTTACTGTATAATGCCCCATTCCCAGCAGTAACATCTCCAGTCATCACCCAGACACATACCCTGGTGTTACTGTATAATGTCCCATTCCCAGCAGTCACCTCTCCAGTCATCACCCAGACACATCCCAAGGTGTTACTGTATAATGTCCCATTCCCAGCAGTCACCTCTCCAGTCATCACCCAGACACATCCCCTGGTGTTACTGTATAATGTCCCATTCCCAGCAGTCACCTCTCCAGTCATCACCCAGACACATCCCCCGGTGTTACTGTATAATGCCCCATTCCCTGCAGTCACCTCTCCAGTCATCACCCAGACATGTCCCCTGGTGTTACTTTATAATGCCCCATTCCCAGCAGTCACCTCTCTAGTCATCACCCAGACACATCCGCTGGTGTTACTGTATAATGCCCCATTCCCAGCAGTCACCTCTCCAGTCATCACCCAGACACATCCCCTGGTGTTACTGTATAATATCCCATTCCCAGCAGTCACCTCTCCAGTCATCACCCAGACACATCCCCTGGTGTTACTGTATAATGTCCCATTCCCGGCAGTCACCTCTCCAGTCATCACCCAGACACATCCCCTGGTGTTACTGTATAATGTCCCATTCCCAGCAGTCACCTCTCCAGTCATCACCCAGACACGTCCCCTGGTGTTACTGTACAATGCCCCATTCCCAGCAGTCACCCCTCCAGTCATCACCCAGACACATCCCCTGGTGTTACTGTATAATGTCCCATTCCCAGCAGTCACCTCTCCAGTCATCACTCTGACACGTCCCCTGGTGTTACTGTATAATGCCCCATTCCCAATTCCCAGCAGTCACCTCTCCAGTAATCACCCAGACACGTCCCCTGGTGTTACTGTATAATGTTCCATTCCCAGCAGTCACCTCTCCAGACATCACCCAGACACCTCCCCCGGTGTTACTGTATAATGTCCCATTCCTAGCAGTCACCTCTCCAGTCATCACCCAGACATCCCCTGGTGTTACTGTATAATGTCCCAATCCCAGCAGTCACCTCTCCAGTCATCACCCAGACACGTCCCCCGGTGTAACTGTATAATGCCCCATTCCCAGCAGTCACCTCTCCAGTCATCACCCAGACACATCCCCCGGTGTTACTGTATAATGTCCCATTCCTAGCAGTCACCTCTAAAGTCATCACCCAGACATCCCCTGGTGTTACTGTATAATGTCCCATTCCCAGCAGTCACCTCTCCAGTCATCACCCAGACACATCCCCTGGTGTTACTGTATAATGCCCCATTCCCAGCAGTAACATCTCCAGTCATCACCCAGACACATACCCTGGTGTTACTGTATAATGTCCCATTCCCAGCAGTCACCTCTCCAGTCATCACCCAGACACATCCCAAGGTGTTACTGTATAATGTCCCATTCCCAGCAGTCACCTCTCCAGTCATCACCCAGACACATCCCCTGGTGTTACTGTATAATGTCCCATTCCCAGCAGTCACCTCTCCAGTCATCACCCAGACACATCCCCCGGTGTTACTGTATAATGCCCCATTCCCTGCAGTCACCTCTCCAGTCATCACCCAGACATGTCCCCTGGTGTTACTTTATAATGCCCCATTCCCAGCAGTCACCTCTCTAGTCATCACCCAGACACATCCGCTGGTGTTACTGTATAATGCCCCATTCCCAGCAGTCACCTCTCCAGTCATCACCCAGACACATCCCCTGGTGTTACTGTATAATATCCCATTCCCAGCAGTCACCTCTCCAGTCATCACCCAGACACATTCCCTGGTGTTACTGTATAATGTCCCATTCCCGGCAGTCACCTCTCCAGTCATCACCCAGACACATCCCCTGGTGTTACTGTATAATGTCCCATTCCCAGCAGTCACCTCTCCAGTCATCACCCAGACACGTCCCCTGGTGTTACTGTACAATGCCCCATTCCCAGCAGTCACCCCTCCAGTCATCACCCAGACACATCCCCTGGTGTTACTGTATAATGTCCCATTCCCAGCAGTCACCTCTCCAGTCATCACTCTGACACGTCCCCTGGTGTTACTGTATAATGCCCCATTCCCAATTCCCAGCAGTCACCTCTCCAGTCATCACCCAGACACGTCCCCTGGTGTTACTGTATAATGTCCCATTCCCAGCAGTCACCTCTCCAGTCATCACTCTGACACGTCCCCTGGTGTTACTGTATAATGCCCCATTCCCAATTCCCAGCAGTCACCTCTCCAGTCATCACCCAGACACATCCCCAGGTGTTACTGTATAATGTTCCATTCCCAGCAGTCACCTCTCCAGACATCACCCAGACACCTCCCCTGGTGTTACTGTATAATGCCCCATTCCCAGCAGTCACCTCTCCAGTCAGCAGCTGAATGATCTTGTTGGTGAGTTCCTGGATCTTCTGGTCACTGTGTCTCTCATGTATCAGTGAGTGAGGTAGAGGCACCGTGATGGGGCTCTGGGACCTGCTCAGTCCTCCTGTCACACGAGGATGGCTGCTGGGTGTCTCACGCTCACCAGATGTCTTCTTCACACCTCTGTGAAATGGGGGAGACATAAATATCACTGTAAATATCCCCTCACCTCCACAGTCATGTCCCTGTACTATTACTATAGATAATAGGATTTTGGTACTTACCAGATAAATCCTTTTCTTTGAATCCACAGGGGGCACTGGAGTACTCTTGGGATATGGACGGTGCGATAGCAGGGATAGGCGCATTTAAAAATTTAAATGTGTAACCATCCTTCCTCCTCCATTCTCCCAAGATGTCTTAGTGTTTTTTTGCTGAGCCAAATAGGAGCGAAAAAGAGGATGAACAACGGAGAATTACATATAACATTATAACATAACAGACAATTAGAAAGTTGACACATAACATAATGGACAATTAGAAAGTTGACACAACAATAGATAACAATCACCTTAACATTAGTGAAAATGTGTTACCATAAGAACTATTGAACTTACCACCAGCCAGGTGAAACTGCTCTGGGTGGGTGTCTAGTGCCCCCTGTGGGTGCAACTAAAAGTATTTATCTGGTATCAAAATCCTGTTTTCTTTCTAATCCACTAGGGGTCACTGGAGTACTCTTGGGACGTACCAAAGTTCCCCCTTGGGCGGAAGAGCTGTTTGGCACCTGTAACACTAGACGGCCAAAGCTAGAAGCTGATGCCGCAGAATTATCAAACCTGTAAAAGCGCACAAACGTGTGCACTGATGGCCATGTAACTGCACGGCAAGGTTGCGTCGTAGAAGCTCTAAGGCCTGCTGCCCATGACGTTCCCATTGACTAGCATGAAAGTGCACCTGACGAATGGTCAGGTTAATCTATCTGGCCAAGGTCTGTTTGGAAGCTGGCCAACCTATACTGACTGCATCACACAAAGAACAAAGTATCGTTATATGTACTGTTGATGTTCGAGCTACATAAACGCGGAGTGCACGTACCACATCCAAAGTAACTGGAGTACCTGAATCTTCTGGAAAACAGGAACTACGATTGGTTGATTGATGTGAGAGAAGATTCTACCTGTGGTAGAAAAGCGGGATTTGTCCAAAGTTCCGCTCTGTCAGTATGAAATACCAGATATGGTGGCTTGCATGACAAGGCATCCAATTGTGCAACACGCCTTGCCGAAATACTGTTTTCCGAGTTATACTACAGCAGGGGTCGTTCCTTTACCCTGATTTAGCGTGACTGCGGTTTACGGGGTGGCTGTTGAGACCACTTTCAAGATGAGAGGGCATTCCGCAGTTGGTTATACCATCTATGTTACGTGCTAGGAAGCCAGTTTCAGCAGCTCATTATCACAGGATTACTGTCAATCAGTGTCCTGGAACTCAGGGCAATTTACAACACTCTGCGTCAGGCAGATCACTTGCTCGTGTTTCAGTAATAATTGTAGAGATGTAGTCTCTCAATAACTGTATACAATACAGATATAAAATTATAGACTGGTGCTACCCACTGATCCTAAAACATGTACAGGAAGGGTGAAGAAAGGGGATCAGTTCCTCTGGGTGCACTCTCTCCCAGGACCAACAAGAATTCCTGATATTAAATCTGTGTCTTTATACTTTTTATATATATATGTACAGATGTGTCCACTATTACCTTTCTGAAAAGAGTGCCATGGCAGTAAATTTGGCATGACATGAATTCCTTTTGTTGTTGGGCCATCATGTTGTGCTGTGACAATTCACGACAATTCATAGTTTCACCACTGGGTGTCCAGTGCATCACGTAACGTAGCTTTCCACCAACATTGCTGTTAAATAGACACTGTAATCAGGTCGTTGTGATGTATGGCCAGCTTTAGAGTGTAATTGCTAATTGTGTAGGTGTGAAAATCACAGTGTGAGAGGCCTTTGAAGTAGACTCCTTGGGGGGTACAGATTTTATCCTGGCTGGGGGATGTTACTATATGTTGCTCATAGCACAGAGGTGAATGAAGTCTAAAGTGAAATTAAATAATAAGTTAAGAAAAACCTTAGTGCTAGAGAGTAAAAGAACATATAAGATTTTGCAATGATAAAATATTTCCAAATAAAGGGCATCATTACGAGTTGATCGCACGAAGCTGCTTTTTGCAGCCCGTGCAATCATCTAATCTCCACCTATGAGGGTTGGTTTTTTCCCATAGCAAAGCTGCAATCGCTTGTGCAGGCCTGCTATGGTAAAAAATGTTGTGCAGTTTCTAAGTAGGTCTGGACTTAGGGGGTCATTACGACTCGATCGCAGCATGTCGTCGTTCGCACAGCTGCAATCGGGTCCGTGCTGCGCATGTGCGGCGGCTGCTATGTGCACGCATGGCCATCGCAGGGCAACGACGCTGGGACCGAAAAAAGCGATCGCAGCACCAATCGCACGAAGATTGACAGGCGGAGGGCGTTCCTGGGCAACTCACCGTTTGCAGCCGTTTTCGGGGAGTGGTAAGAAAAACGCAGGCATGGTGAGAGAAACGCAAGTGTGTCCAGGGCGAGTGTTTGACGTCAGAGCTAGGACCGAACAGGTTGAAAACATTGCAGCAGGTAAGTAAGTCACCGGCACCCCTGCACTGAGCATACTGCCGGCACTGCCGACACCCCTGCACCGAGGACACTTCTGGCACTCCCACACTGTCGACACTCCTGCACTGAGGACACTGCCGGCACAACTGCACTGGGGATACTGCCAGCACTCCTGCACTGAGGACACCTCCTACACTGCCGACACTGCCAGCACTTCTGCACCGAGGACACTTCCGGCACTCCCACACTGCCGGCACCCCTGACTGCTGACACTGCTGGCACCCCTGCGCTGGGGATACTGCCAGCACTCCTGCACTGATTACACCACCTGCACCTCTGCACCGAAGACACTACTGGCACTCCCACATGTATTGGAGATATATTAATACTTCACAATTAGCTGCCGCTGCTGATACTCCCGTGTGCCTGATGGATAAATTGCCCTGCACATATGGATGTCCATGTTGCTGCCCACGGTGCTGTTGGTGGCTAGAGGTGGGAGGAGAAGCCACCGGCATCTGTGATTCTGATGACCGGAAGTCGGACCCGGTCACTTGCTCGTTGCCAGGGGTTACATGCTCGTTGCCAGGGGTTACATATGCTTGTTGCCATAGGGGTTACATGCTTAGTACCAGGAGGTTACATGCTCATTCTGGGTAGCGCTGGGTAATGGTCTAGTACACAGGTTCTCAAACTCGGTCCTCAGTACCCCACACGGTGCATGTTTTGCAGGTCTCCTCACAGAATCACAAGTGAAATAATTAGCTCCACCTGTGGACTTTGTAAAATGTGTCGGTGAGTAATTAATACACCTGTGCACCTGCTGGGTTACCTGCAAAACATGCACCGTGTGGGGTCCTGAGGACCGAGTTTGAGAACCTCTGGTCTAGTAATACCCCTGGCATCTGTCTCCTAGAAGGGCCGTCTTCCATGCTGTCTGCATGGAATCTGCAGCTTCCAGTAGTAGGTAGATCCTAAGCATCTATTGTGCCGCTGCTGCGCCCCCCCCAGCCCCAGGACTCAGCCATCCAGGCTGCAGCCTTATGGCTGATGAGGCCCTGGGTCTCATGTTTCTTCACCTACTTGTATGGCAGGCAGAGCACCCAGTGACTTATTATGGAGCACAGCCCAAGCACTGGACTGATTTGTGGCAGACAGGCACAGCACCCACTTGTATGGCAGACAGAGCACCCGGTTACTTATTATGGCAGCACAGCCCAAGCACTGGACTGATTTGTGGCAGACAGGCACAGCACCCACTTGTATGGCAGACAGAGCACCCGGTTACTTATTATGGCAACACAGCCTCAGCACTGGACCGATTTGTGGCAGACAGATGCAGCACCCACTTGTATGGCAGACACTGCCGATCTTCAGACCGGATCCCCGTGAAATATATGCGGTATTGAAATACCAAAAATTCTCTCTACTCACACCTTAACCACCAAACAATTGCAAAAAATGACAAGTATCAATAGTGCCTTTTAGTTAGTATCATAATTTCCATATCGAATCTCTGTGTGGAGTTTGTATGAACTCTTCATCAGCACATTATCAATCATAAGGGAAAAGATTTTTTCAAACATATAGGCAACATTGAGCCAGGTACATGTTGGAAGTTAGTATGAGAGATGTATTGGAAAAATATTAATACTTCACAATTAGCTGCTACAGCTGATATTCCCGTGTGCATGATGGATAAATTGGCCTGCACATATGGTTCATGGGGGTCATTCTGACCCGAACGCTGCTGCTGACCAGCCGCTGCGGGGCGTGTAGCGATGATTAGCTCCCGGCCAGCACGCTAAAGCTGCGCTGGCCGGGAGCTACTCCTGAAGTACAAAAGCATTGCCGCTGTGCAATGCTTTTGTACTTCTGCGGGGGAAAGGGGGGCGGAATTGACCTGCGGGGCGGACTAGCCCTGTGCTGGGCATCCCCATGCATGTCTCAGTTCCTGATCGTAGCCTTGCAAAATTTTGCAGGGCTACGATCAACTTAGAATGACCCCCCCCATAGCCGCAATTTTGTTAGCAGATGGGCAAAACCATGGGGGTCATGCAGACCTGATCGCACGCTAGGTTTTTTCGCTGCGCTGCGATCAGGTCATAACTGCGCGTGCGTGTGCACCGCAATACGCAGGCGCGTTGCACGGGTACAAAGTGGATCGTTGCTGAGCAATGGATTTAATGAAGAATCCATTCGCACAGACAATTGCAAGGAGATTGACTGGAAGAAAACATTTGTGGATGTCAACGGAACGTTTTCTGGGAGTGTTTGGTAAAACGCAGGTGTGTCCATGCATTTGCAGGGTGGGTGTCTGACGTAAATTCGGGGCAATCACTTTAGGCTGTTCGTGTCCGGAATTGACGTCAGACACCTGCCCTGCAAAAGCTTGGACATGCCTGCGTTTTTCCAAACACTCCCAGAAAATGTTCAGTTGCCACCCACAAATGCCCTCTTCCTGTCAATCTCCTTGCGATCTGCTGTCTCTGTGTCTCCCACCCTCTGATTTTCTTTCTCCTAGACTTTATCTCCTTCCCCATGACTCTCTCTCACATGACTGTCTCAGTGTCTCTCGCCATCTGACTGTCTCTCTCCCTCTAACTCTATCGCTCTCTCTCCTTTAATCTATCTCTCCCCTTCACTATCTCTGTGTCTCTGTCCCCTGAATTTGTTGCTATCTCCTCCTGACTCTATCGCTCTCCCCCTGACTCTGTCTCTCAGTGTCTCCCACCCTCTCATTTTCTTTCTCCTAGACTTTATCTCTCTCCCCGACTATCTCCATCAAAGTTTGTCTCTCTCCCTATAACTCTATCACTATCTCTCCTTGACTCTCTCTCTCTCCCCTTAACTTTCTCTCTATGTCTCTGTCCCCTGAATTTGTCACTCTCTTCTCCTAACTTTATCGCTCTCCCCCTGACTCTGTCTCTCACCCTTTGATTTTCTTTCTCCTAGACTTTATCTCTCTCCCTCTGACTATCTCTCTCACATGACTATCTCACTTTGTCTCTCCATCAAACTTTGTCTCTCTCCCTCTAACTCTGTCGCTCTCTCTCCTTGACTCTATCTCTCTCCCTTTAACTATCTCTGTCCCCTGAATTTTTTTGATCTCTCCTCCTGACTCTATCGCTCTGCCCCTGACTCTGTCTCTCAGTGTCTACCACCTTCTAATTTTCTTTTTCCTAGACTTTATCTCTCTCCCTCTGACTTTATCTCTCTCACATGACTCTGTCTCACTTTGTCTCTCTCCATCTAACTCTCTCTCTCCTTGACTCTATCTCTCTCCTCTTTACTGTCTCTCTGTCCCATTACTTTGTCGCTCTCTCCTCCTGACTATCGCTCTCCCCCTGACTCTGTCTCTGTACCTCCCAACCTCTGATTTTGTCTTTCAAGTAGACTTTATCTCTTTCCCCTGACTCTATCTCTCTCACATGACTCTGTTTCACTTTCTCTCTCCATCTGACTTTCTCTCTCCCTCTAACTCTATCTCTCTCCCCTTAATTATCTCTCTGTGTCTGTCCCCTGACTTTGTCACTCTCTACTCCTGACTCTATCGCTCTCCCCCTAACTCTGTCTCTGTGTCTCCCACCCTCTGATTTTCTTTCTCCTAGACTTTATCGCCTTCCCTCTGACTCTGTCTCTCTCACATGACTCTGTCTCAGTGTCTCTCTCCATCTGACTATATCTCTCCCTCTAACTCTATCACTCTCTCTCCTTTACTCTATCTCTCTCCCTCCTTTACTCTATCTCTCTCCCCTTAACTATCTGTGTCTCTGTCCCCTGAATTTGTCGCTATCTCCTCCTGACTCTATCGCTCTCCCCCAGACTCTGTCTCTCAGTGTCTCCCATCCTCTGATTTACTTTCTTCTAGACTTTATCTCTCTCTCCCTGACTATTTCTCATATGACTCTTTATCTCCATCAAACTTTGTCTCTCTCCCTATTACTCTATCACTCTCTCTCCTTGACTCTATCTCTCTCCCCTTAACTATCTCTCTATGTCTCTGTCCCCTGAATTTGTCACTCCCTCCTCCTAACTCTTTCGCTCTTCCCCTAACTCTGTCTCTCAGTGTCTCCCACCCTTTGATTTTCTTTCTCCTAGACTTTATCTCTCTCCCTCTGACAATCTCTCTCACATGACTCTGTCTCACTTTGTCTCTCCGTCAAACTTTGTCTCTCTCCCTCTAACTCCATCACTCTCTCTCTCCTTGACTCTATCTCTCTCCCTTTAACTATCTCTCTGTGTCTCTGACCCCTGAATTTGTCGCTCACTCCTCCCGACTCTATCGCTCTCCCCCTGACTGTCTCTCAGTGTCTACCACCCTCTAATTTTCTTTATCCTAGACTTTATCTCTCTCCCTCTGACTATCTATCTCACATGACTCTCTCACTTTGTCTCTCTATCAAACTTTGTCTTTCTCCCTCTAACTCTATTGCTCTCTTCTTGACTCTATCTCTTTCCCCTAAACTATCTCTCTGTGTCTCTGTCCCATGACTTTGTCGCTCTCTCCTCCTGACTCTATTGCACTCCCCTAACTCTGTCTCTCATTGTCTACCACCCTCTAATTTTCTTTCTCCTAGACTTTATCTCTCTCACATGACTGTCTCACTTTCTCTCTCCATCTGACTATAGTTTATTGTAATGTTAGCAGCCACACAGCAAAACACAAGCTAAAAATCATTCTCCATAAAGGAGCTGTACAATAAAGAGCATATTACCCCATATTAATAAAGATCTGTTTACAGACTACAGTGAGTGGCCAATTGAACACAGGAAAGTAGCAATCATGCCATAGCATTAGAGTCCAATTCCTAATTGTTTACAGTAGGTGTGAAAATCTCAGTGTGTGAGGCCTTTGTAGTAGATTCCTTGGAGAGTATAGATAGCATATATCCTGTCTGGGGGATGGCCTGGGATTTGAAATGAATAATTCAATTCCAATTTAAGTGTTTTCAGCTTCTAACTTTAGTCTATGCAGCTACAATATCAAAAGATTTTTTATACATTTCTTGTTCCTTGCAATAAACAAATATGGTATTAAAAAATATAATTGATTCAACTTCCTTCATAACTGGTCAAATAATGTAAAATGCTCAGGAAATGCACTCTTGTCTGTGAGGGGAGCCTGTGCCATTCCTTAGAGGAGAGTAGGGAGTGGGCATCACAGCATCTACTGTATAAAAGGGCCTACACAGTACACATGGGGTGACTGTGCTGAGCGATCTGAGCGATGCTAGATCACTCAGCAAGATTGCTCAGCACACAGCGCTGCACAACAATGTGTCAACGATGTGTGCTGAGCGATCTGTCAGGGCCAGTGAACACTGGCCCTGAGAGGCGATCTGACTAGATTTATCCTGCATGCAGGATCTTAATCGCTGCACCATTGCGACAACTGAACATCTATGTACTTGGGATATACAGTACCTATCAGCCACATAATCACTGTTGAAGTCTGGTTCCAGTTTAAGAAATATAGCATCATAACTATTTATTTACAGTTTCTTACATAGCGCAGCATAATTCTTTCCCATTCGTCCATTTAAAAAATATTAGTTATTTTGTGTGCACTGTGACTGTGTAAAGTAATTGCTATCACACAGAGCTGCCACTGCTGTGATCGGGCAGCGTGGGGGATGGGACTTGCTTGAGCTGTGTGCACTGTGCCTGATTGTTGTCATTCTGTTGGGGGAGGGGAGAACACACAGAGCTGCATAAAGGGGGTCATTCCAAGTTGATTGCTAGCTGCCGTTGTTCGCAGCACAGCGATCAGGCTTAAAATCTGCATTTCTGTGCATGCATATGTCCCGCAATGCGCATGCGCGACGTACGGGTACATAGCCCTTTGTGGTTTTGCACAGATTCTAGCAAAGTTTTCCTTCACACTGGCGCCCGCTAGAAGATTGACAGGAAGGGGGCGTTTCTGAGTGTCAACTGACCGTTTTCAGGGAATGTTTGGAAAAACGCAGGCGTGTCTGAAAAAATGCAGGCGTGGCCGGGCATTCGCTGGGTGGATGTGTGATGTCAAATCTGGACACGAATAGGCTGAAGTGATCGCAAGCACTGAGTAGGTTTAGAGCTACTCAGAAACTGCACAAACTGTTTTTGCAGAGCTCGGCTGCACATGCGTTCGCACTTCTGCTAAGCTAACATACACTCCCCAGTGGGCGGCGGCATAGCATTTGCACGGCTGCTACAATTGGCCAGCGAGTGATCAACTTAGAATGACCCCCAATGTTTGGTGCTCAGACCTGCATTAAATGCTTTGCTCACTACAAGGATACTAAAGGTTATGATTTGTGACATGGATAGACAAGGATGGAAAAAGTAAAAAAATATGAAAACATTCCCAAAACCTTGTGTTGACCATATGTGTGTTTTAACCATTTCCATGTCGACCATTTGCTGCTGTGAGTAGTTGTTTCCTAATTTGGGAGCAGTCGGTATATAATGAGCTGTCCAGGCTCATGGTAGTATTATGTAGTTTCAGGGGTGGTGATATCTGCGCTCACCTGATGTCTAGGTGTATGTGTCTTACATTATTACCAGTAATTTATATAGCGCACACATATTCCGCAGCGCTTTACAGAGAATATTCAGCCATTCACATCAGTCCCTACCCCAGTGGAGCTTACAATCTATATTCCCTACCACATGTACACACACACATTTGCACAAGGGTTAATTTTGTTAGGAACCAATTAACCTATCACTATATTTTGGGATTGTGGGAGGAAACTGGAGTACCCGGAGGAAGCCCACTCAAGTACGGGGAGAATATACAAACTCCACACATTATAATGAGTGTACAATGGTGTGTTTGTAGTGTTCTTTATTGCGACACAATGCTCAGGTCACATGCATATTAATTAGACAGGTAAAAAGAGAGGTTTTTAAAACTGCACAGGACCTGTGTTTGGTTCACACTATGATTAGTTAGAAATTCAAAAAACCAACATAAAGGCAATAAAGGGTCAATTACTCCTGGCACTTGGTTGGTGGTGCTCCCAGAAAAAATAGTTCAATAAACTTTAAGCTTAGTACATCAGGCCCAGTGCACTGTCCCAAGACAGACAACTAATTAGATTTCCATTTGCCCTCCCCCCTGCCTTATGTTAATGCTAATTGATGTTGTATTGAGACTTTTGTTCAGTCTCTTACTCACAAAGTAGCACATGCACTGTAAAGGGTCAAATACTCCTGGCACCTGGTTGGTGGTGCTCCCAGAAAAAATAGTACAATAAACTGTATAAATGGAAAATCTTTACATAGGAGGTAAAGACAAAAGGAGACTTTAAGTCTGTCCTGGGGCACACTTGTCAAAAATGATTAATAAAATATAACTTTTAATATTCACAATTAAAAAAGATCATCTCACAAAGCGACATGGCGACATGTAAAAATTGTAATCATAAACTTTTTGATACAGTAATCCAATGTATTATTATAGTGAAATATGCAGTATGCGGTATTGAAATACCCAAAAATCTCTCAGAGGTGTATTACCTCGTTACAATACTTTGAGAGAATTGGCTTCTCTATACTCACACCTTAACCACCAAACAATTGCAAAAAATGACAAGTATCAATAGTGCCTTTTAATTAGTATCATAATTTCCATATCAAATATCTGTGTGAAGTCTGCCCGGCTGCTGGGATGAGAGAGCCAGGTACCTATATGGAAGTTACTGTAATATGAGAGATGTATTGGAGATATATTAATACTACACAATTAGCTGCCGCTGCTAATATTCCTGTGTGCCTGATGGATAAATTGCCCTGCACATACAGATGTCCATGTTGCTGCCCACGGTGCTGTTGGTGGCTAGAGGTGGGAGGAGAAGCCACCAGCATCCATGATTCTGCTGACCGGAAGTTGGACCCGGTCACATGCTCGTTGCCAGGGGTTATATGCTCGCTGCCAGGGGTTACATATGCTTGTTGCCATAGGGGTTACATGTTTAGTGCCAGGGGGTTACATGCTCAGTGCCAGGGGGTTACATGCTCATTCTGGGTAGCGCTGGGTAATGGTCTAGTAATACCTCTAGCATCTGTCTCCTAGAAGGCAGCTGCCATTTTAAAGGGCCGTCTTCCATGCTGTCTGCATTGAATCTGCAGCTTCCAGTAGTAGGTAGAGCCTAAGCGTCTATTGGACCGGTGCTGCCCCCCCCCCCCAGGACTCAGCCATCCAGGCTGCAGCCTTATGGCTGCTCAGGCCCCGGGTCTCATGTTTCTTCACCCGCTTGTATGGCAGACAGAGCACTGAATGACTTATTATGGAGCACAGCCAGCCCCAGCACTGGACTGATTTGTGGCAGACAGGCGCAGCACCCACTTGTATGGCAGACAGAGCACCCAGTGACTTATTAAGGCAGCACAGCCCCAGCACTGGACTGATTTGTGGAAGACAGGTGCAGCACCCACGTGTATGGCACACAGAGCACCCAGTGACTTATTATGGCAACACAGCCTCAGCGCTGGACCGATTTGTGGCAGACAGACGCAGCACCCACTTGTATGGCAGACACTGTCGATCTTCAGACCGGATCCCAGTGAAATATATGTGGTATTGAAATACCAAAAATTCTCTCTACTCACACCTTAACCACCAAACAATTGCAAAAAATGACAAGTATCAATAGTGCCTTTTAGTTAGTATCATAATTTCTATATCGAATCTCTGTGTGGAGTTTGTATGAACTCTTCATCAGCACATTATCAATCACAAGGAAAAAGATTTTTTTAAACATATAGGCAACATTGAGCCAGGTACATGTTGGAAGTTAGTATGAGAGATGTATTGGAAAAATATTAATACTTCACAATTAGCTGCTGCAGCTGATATTCCCATGTGCATGATCGATAAATTGCCCTGCACACACGGCTCATGGGGGTCATTCTGACCCGATCGCTGCTGCTGACCAGCCGCTGCGGGTCGTGTAGTAATGAGTAGCTCCCGGCCAGCACGCTAAAGCTGCGCTGGCCGGGAGCTACTCCTGAAGTACAAAAGCATCGCCGCTGTGCAATACTTTTGCACTTCTGCAGGGGGGGGGCGTAACTGACCTGCGGGGTGGACTAGCCCTGTGCTGGGCATCCCCCGCATGTCTCTGTTCCTGATCGTAGCCCTGCAAAATTTTGCAGGGTTACGATCAACTCGGAATGACACCCCATAGCTGCAATTTTGTTAGCAGATGGGCAAAACCATGGGGGTCATGCAGGCCTGATTGCACGCTAGGTTGTTTTGCTGAGCTGCGATCAGGACATAACTGCGCATGTGTGTGCCCCGCAATACGCAGGCGCGTCGCACAGGTACAAAGTGGATCGTTGCTGAGCAATGGATTTAATGAAGAATCCATTCACACAGACAATCGCAAGGAGATTGACTGGAAGAAAACATTTGTGGATGTCAACTGACCATTTTCTGGGAGTGTTTGGAAAAACGCAGGTGTGTCAATGCGTTTGCAGGGTGGGTGTCTGATGTAAATTCGGGGCAAACACTTTAGCCTGTTCGTGTCCGGAATTGATGTCAGACACCTGCCCAGCAAACGCTTGGACACGCCTGCGTTTTTCCAAACACTCCCAGAAAGCGTTCAGTTGCCACCCACAAATGCCCTCTTCCTGTCAATCTCCTTGCGATCTGCTGTGCGAATCGATTCTTCGTTAAATCCATTGCTCAGCAATGATCCGCTTTGTACCCGTACGACGCACATGCGCATTGAGGTGCATACGCATGTGCAGTTTCGACCTGATCGCACCGCTGCAAAACAACCTAGCGTGCGATCATTTCGGAATGACCCCCATGGTTTTGCCCATTTGCAAATAAAATGCTGCTAGAATCAGGTCTGAACTACTCCCTCTAGAATCTCTTTATCAGACTTTCTGCTTGCTCAGTTTCTGAAAATGCCACCTGCTGTCTGAAAAGTGGTACTGCACTATATTTCAGAGGAGATACACATGGCTTGCCGTGTATATCTTAAGAGGAAAGCTTATCTCAGGCCATGAACGGCAGGCCATGATACTTTTTTCAGAAAGGTAATAGTGGACACATCTGTATTGACACTTAATTCATAGTACATACCAATACCCATATGGAATGTATCAACTTTATTAGTATCCCATATTAAGTATTAAGACCCTTAAATAGGCCGTAAACAGTGAAATATAAAAACAATAGAAGATAATTAGACGTGAATCAGAAAAATGGACAAAAACAAAACAAATAATTTATTTTGTCCTGGTGCCAAATAATAAAGAAAATTAAAAACAAAGCCGTGTGCCGCCTGTCATTTATTTATATTTTATGTACAGATTGTATTCCACTGCTGTATTCCTCAGAGGAATAAAATTTGGATATATATGTATATTCTTTATGATTGGAATAGCAATCCCTAATTAATAATATAATTCTTCATGAACCTGTAACAACCTTATTCTGTTAATATTAACAATACTTGCTCCTGGTTATATTTGAGCCTTTTATTGTTTAGTGGGGACAAAAATTCCCAATATAAACATTACCTCTGTGTTTCTATCCTGCCAAAAGTCACAGTTACTTCTAGGTGATACATTTAATATCATTTGATACACAGCAGAATGTTGTAACCGATACAATTGTTACTTTATGAAAACAGAGTATCTTGCTGTGTTATAACTGTACCACCATATCAATGGAGGTCTGCAGTAACTCCTTCCAGATGGGATACAGTTGTGAAAGTTTCTTATCATAGGCAGAAAAACACAGTGGAAGTCTTTCCTATATACAGTCCGTCATATGTATATATACATGCGTGTAACGTTATTAATTGTATGCAACCTTTTCAACTAATAGCAAAATTGCACGTTGATCATACATAAACCATTCAGAAAGGGATCAGATCTATTTATTATGTGTTTGTGTATTATATGCCCCTCAAAAGAGGTAATGCGTCCGTACTCAGCTGATATCAAATTATATCTGTATTATGCTCATACCAATATTACGTTCCACATCCCTCATGTCTATATACATTATAGGGCAATACAAGAGCTATTACATAGGTGTAGTGATAGCATAGGACAATTATATGCTCCTCTGTACTGACAGTACTGGCATTTAGTGTCCTGTAATACACAGCAGGCATGATCCTAGTCTCTGTTACCAGACGCCGCGGACATATGTCTGAAAGCTAGTGCTGTCTGTATTGCGTGCTGCCGCATATCACAGCACCGCACTGACTGTTATCTGTCTCACACTGTTCAGCTGGACAACGCAGCAGAAGTCGCATACATCAACAAAAAGGGGATGGACTCAAAGTCGCATGGCCATGCGAGAGGTTGCTCGATTCCTCAATTGGGCCGCACATCACCACATGATATTGTCCTGGAGACAAGCGCACCATCTGATGAATTTGTAGATGAGAGCCGGATCACTATGCGAGAAGATCCAGTTGAACGGGACCTGAGTGAAATCTTCCGAACTGGAGTGTTTTGAAAGATGCCCCCATCTGTCTTACCAGTCGAATGCACAAATGCACCGAGACTGTCCGTGGTTTGAGCACTAGCAGTACTAGATGATGAATAGCATGTACTTTCTGTTGTGACAGGTAAATGCATTGATCCACCATAATCAGAATCATTCCTAAAATGTAATTCTTTGACACAGGACGCAACTTGATTTTTTTTTTTTTAAAGTTGACAATCCAACCGTACTGAACTAGTGCACTGTACAACAGTAAGGCATGTTTAAGAAGTATTTGTTGAGACGAAGCCTTGATGAGAAGGTCATCTAAGTACGGAACGATTATCACTCCCAGAGATCTGAGGTGAACTATCACCACAGACATCACCTTTGTGAATACCCGAGGCACTTGTTGAACTGCAAACTTAAGTACGCCTGATGCGGTAGCCAAATTGGAAAGCAAAATCATGAATTGCTGTGGTTCTAAACCTGCAATCACTGACCGTAGGGATTCCATCTTGCATGTGTAGTAAGTGCCGTACCGATTGAACCCCTTTAGGTTCCATATCTGTGTGACTGAGCCATCCGGATTTGGTACTACAAAAAGATTGGAATAAAACCCTTGACCTTGTTGGTGTACTGGAACCTGAACCAAAACTGCTGAATATACAAGAGACTGAATAGCGGTCTGCCTGTGGGAAAACAACAGGACACCCCATTCTGCTCTCCCTGTATACTAATAATAAAAGGACACCATAGGCTGCTCCCTATGCAAAAAAATAATAATAATAGGACACAACGGGCTGTTCCCAATTAATAATAATAATAACAACAACAACAACAACAACAACAGGACACCACAAGCCGCTCCCTTTTGTATTATAATAATAATAATAATAATAATAATAATAATAATAACAGGACATCACAGGCTGCTCCCCCTGTTTACTAACAATAACAGGACACCACAGCCTGCTTCCCCTGTATAATAATAATGACAGGACATTATTATTATTATAATAATAATAATAATAATAATAATAATAATAATAATAATAATGTGGATACCACAGGCATCTCCTCCTATATAATAATATTATTAGTAGTAGTAGTAGTACTAGTATTATTATTATTATCAACAACAACAACAAGAACAAATGCACACCAGAGGTTACTCCCCCTGTATAATAATAATAATGCTTCCCCTGTATAATAATAACAGGACACCATAGGCTGCTCATCCTGTATAAAAACAGGATACCACAGGCTGCTCCTACTGTACAATAATAATAACAGGACACCACAGGCTGCTCCCCCTGTATATATAATAATAATAATAATAATAATAATAATCAGACACCACTGGCTGCTCCCCCTGTATAATAATAATAATAATAATAATAATAATAATAATAATAATAATAATAATAACTGTACACCACAGGCTGCTCCTCCTGTATAATAATAACAATAACAAGACGCCACAGGCTGATCCTTCTATATAATAATAATAATAATAACAACAACAACAACAACAACAGGACACCACAGGCTGCTCCTCCTGTCTATTATGACAACACAAGATGTTACCCCTGTATATTATGACAACACAGGCCGCTCCCCGTGTACAGCACAATGCCACAGGACACAACACCTGCAATGTCCCGTGTATAGAATTACGGTAACGGCGGGGTCTGCGCCACATGTATTACGGTAACGGCGGGGTCTGCACCACCTGTAGTATGGTAATGGTGGCGTCTCCTCCACCTGTATTACGGTAACGGCGGGGTCTGCACCACCTGTATTACGGTAACGGTGGGGTCTGCGCCACCTGTATTACGGTAACGGCAGGGTCTGCGCCACATATATTACGGTAACGGCGGGGTCTGCACCACCTGTAGTATGGTAATGGTGGCGTCTCCTCCACCTGTATTACGGTAACGGCGGGGTCTGCGCCACCTGTATTACGGTAACGGCGGGGTCTGCACCACCTGTATTACGGTAACGGCGGGGTCTGCGCCACCTGTATTACAGTAATAGGACACTAGAGTGTCAGCCACCTGTACAGGGATAGTGCAGCACCAGAGGCTGCTCCAGCTGCACTATAACAAGGCACCAGAGGCTGCTCCCCCTGTAGTACAGAACCTGACACCAGAGCTGCTCAGCCTATAGAATAATAATAATAATATCATTACCTGCTGCCAGACACAGCAATGGCTGCTCTCTGCTCCTGCTGCCTTGTGGGAATGATAGAAGGAAGGCGGAGCTCAGACCAGGGGAAAATGGCCGCCGCTCCTGACGTCACTACACGGCCAGGGAACCTATTGCTGCTGCCGGACTTGTCTACAAGAAAATGGCCGCCGGCCTCCTGCACTGAGGACATATATGAAAATGGTTGGTTCTATATCGGAGGGGCTGAAGGGACCTTGTGACGTATTGAGGGGAGGAGCTACGTCGCCAGGGGGAGGAGCTACGGGCGAACAGGGTGCCCGAAAAGTACCCTTGCGGGCTCGCTTCGCTCGCCACGCTTCGGGCACGGTGGCTCGCTCCGCTCCGCTTCGCTCACCACCTAATTACTAAAGGTAATAGTTGGTGGCGTGGACAGTAAAGGAACTATCCCGCTGGCGTAGCTCCTCCCTCTTGTGTCGTAACTCCTCCCCCAAATGGAAAAGGTCCCTTAGCCCACTTGATTCTAGCATCTACCATATGGAAATAGCTTTACAGAGGACGGGGCTGTGGGCGGGGTGTAGTAGGGGAGGGGCCAGTAACCAGGAAGCAGCCTGTGCCAATCATTCCCTACTTGCTGGCTGTGCGTTCCACTTTACTTCCGGAGGAAGATCAGGTAATGGCGTCTTACTATACAGGGGGAGCAGCCTGTGGTGTCCTGTCATTATTATTATACAGGGGGAGCAGCCTGTGGTGTCCTGTTATTATTATACAGGGGGAGCAGCCTGTAGTGTCCTGTTATTATTTGGAAGGAATAGCCTGTGGTGTCTTTTTATTATTGTTATTATTATTATTATTATACAGGCGGAGCAGCCTGTGGTGTGTTGTTATTGTTGTTATTATTATTATTATTATTATTATAATACAGGGGGAGCAGCCTTTGGTGTCCTGTTATTATAATACAGGAGTAGCAGCCTGTGGGTCCTGTTATGATTATAAAGGGGGAGTAGCCTGTGGTGTCCTGTTAATAAAGACATATGTTATTATTTTATACTGGGGTGCAGCCTTTCGTGGTGTTGTTATTATTATTATTATTATTATTATTAATTTTATTATATGTAATTGTGGGGATTGAAAATATTGCTCAAATTCTAGGATATATTAAAGCAGAGACCATAATATCCCTGGCATGTGTAACAGATGATAATTGGAGCAGTATGAAGCAAATGTATATCATACTCCTGGGAGTGTCACAGTGACATCACTTATATCTATAGTAATAATACAGGGACATGATTGGGGAGGTAAGGGGACCTGGGAGTGTCACAGTGACAAGAGAAAGAACGTAGACTTCTTTGTGGGTGCACTCTTGTGAAGAAATAATGAGATATTCTCAAAGAATAAAACCTAACTTTTGTTACAAATGATTAACAATTTATACAATCTCCTGAGAACAAATAATGTCTCTTGCCGCCTTTCCCTTGCCTGTCTCCTGCCGTCTTTACCCTGCCTGTCTCCTGTCGCCTTTCCCCTGCCTGTCTCCTGCCGCCTTTGCCTTGCCTGTCTCCTGGCGCCTTTCCCATGCCTGTCTCCTGCTGCCTTTCCCTTGCCTGTCTCCTGTCGCCTTTCCCCTGCCTGTCTCCTGCTGCCTTTCCCCTGCCTGTCTCCTGCCGCCTTTCCCTTGCCTGTCTCCTGCCACCTTTCCCTTGCCTGTCTCCTGCCGCCTTTTCCTTGCCTGTCTCCTGCCGCCTTTCCCCTGCCTGTCTCCTGCCACCTTTTCCCTGCCTGTCATCTGTAACCTTTTCCTCTGCCTGTCGCATGCAACCTTTCCCCTACCTGTCTCCTGCCACCTTTCCTCTGCCTGTCGCATGCAACCTTTCCCCTGCCTGTCGCATGCAACCTTTCCCCTGCCTGTCGCATGCAACCTTTTCCCTGCCTGTTGCCTGCAACCTTTCCCCTGCCTGTCTCCTGCAACCTTTCCCCTGTCTGTCTCCTGCTGCCTTTCCCCTGCCTGTCTCCTGCAACCTTTCCCCTGTCTGTCTCCTGCAACCTTTCCCCTGTCTGTCTCCTGCTGCCTTCCCCCTGCCTGTCTCCTGCAACCTTTCCCCTGCCTGTCTCCTGCAACCTTTCCACTGCCTGTCTCCTGCCACCTTTCCCTTGCCTGTCTCCTGCCACCTTTCCCCTGCCTGTCTCCTGCCACCCCCTTGCCTGTCTCCTGTCGCCTTTGCTACACCATCAGCTGGATGTGTGAAACCTGAGGTCACGGAGACTGTACGCCGCAGCTCCATGAATGAGGCCATGAGATTTCCCTCAAGAGACCCTGTCCCTTCACAACCAATTCTCACCCTTACACCACTCCATGGCTGCAGCCATACTCGTCTGACAACTCAGGACACATAGAGCACATGCTCCGTATGGGTCGTGCACATGAGCGGTGTACCGACCATCAGTTCATTGTGACTCCTCCCACAATAGCGCTAATATCTAGATCAGGCCCACTATGCAGTACAGCCTTATGGGGCTGGGTCACAGGAACCTTGGAGACACTTTCCAGGACTCTATGGCTGTGGGGAAATAGGAGACTTAATGGCCACTCTGTTCCATATTTACTATGTTCCATGTGCAATATGTTTTATGTATTATATTTATTCCAAGGAACTCCAGCTGTGGGGAACGGAGTCTTTATTACACATCACACGTTCTGTATTCTTTCTGATTCACTGAGGATGGACAAGGACAGGAGTCACAGGACTGAGAGTATAGTAGAAATCACCCTGGAGATCATCTACCTGCTGACTGGGCAGGTGAGTGGATCTGGGAGCGTCACAGTGACCTTATATCTATAGTAATAATACAGGGATATGACTGGGGTAGTGAGTGGATCTGGGAGCGTAACAGTGACCTTATATCTATAGTAATAATACAGGGACATGACTGGGGTGGTGAGTGGATCTGGGAGCATAACAGTGACCTTATATCTATAGTAATAATACAGAGATATGACTGGGGAGGTGAGAAGATCTGGGAGTGTCACAGTGACATCACTTATATCTATAGTAATAATACAGGGACATGACTGGGGAGGTGATAGGATCTGGGAGCATCACTGTGACCTTATATCTATAGTAATAATACAGAGACATGACTGGGGAGGTGAGGGAATCTGGGAGCATCACTGTGGCATCACTTATATCTAAATTAATAATACAAGGACATAACTAGGGAGGTGTGGTGGATCTGGGAGTGTCACAGTGATGTTACTTATATCTATTAGTCGTGAGCGGGTTCGGTTTTACTCGGTTTTACTCGGTTCTCAAAACGGCATCTTATTGGCTATCCAAAACACGTGACATCCGTGAGACAATAAGATGCCGTTTTGAGAACCGAGTAAAACCGAACCCGCTCATCACTAATATCTATAGTAATAAAACAGGGACATGACTGGGGAGGTGAGGGTATCTGGGTGCGTCACTGTGACATCACTAATATCTATAGTCATAATACAGGGATATGACTGGGGAGGTGAGGGAATCGGAGCATCACCGTGAGGTAACATATCTATAGTAATAATACAGGGATGTCACTGGGGAGGTGAGGGGGTCTTAGAGCATCACAGTGACATCACTTATGTCTATAGTAATAATACAGGGACATGACTGGGGAGGCGAGGGGATTTTGAAGAGTTACTGATAAGTTACTTATATCTATATTAATAATACAGGGACTTGACTGTGGAAGTGAGGAGATCTGGGATCGTCACAGTGACATCACTTATATCAATAGTAATAATACGGAGTCATGACTGGGGAGGTGAGGGTATCTGGGAACGTCACAGTGACATCACATATCTATAGTAATAATACAGAGACATGAGTGGGGAGGTGAGGGGATTTGGGAGTGTCACAGTGGCATCACTTAGTAATAATACTAAGTGGCATCACTATAGTAATAATACAGGGACGTGACTGGGGAGGTATGGGGATCTGGGAGCAGAACAGTGATGTCACTTATATCTGTAGTAATTATATAGGGACATAACTGGGGAGGCAAAGGGATCTGGGAGTGTCACAGCGTCATCGCTTATATCTATAGAAACAATACAAGGATATGACTGGTGAGGTAAGGGGATCTGGGAGTGTCATAGTGACATCACTTATATCTTTAGTAATAATACAGTGACATGACTAGGGAGGTGAATGGATCTGGGAGAATCACTTAGACGTCACATTTATCTATAGCAATAATACAGTGACATGACTGGGGAGGTGAGGGGATTTGGGAGTGTCACATTGATGTCACTTTTGTCTAGTCTATAGTAATAATACAGGGACATGACTGGGAATGTGAGGGAATCTGGGAGTGTCACAGTGACATCACTTATATCTATAGTAATAATTCAGGGACATGACTGGGGAGGTGAGGTGATCTGAGAGTGTCACAGTGACATCACTTTTATCTATAGTAATAATACAGAGACATGACTGGGGAGATGAGGAAATTGGAGCGTCATAGTGAGGTCACTTATATATATAGTAATAATACAGGGACATGACTGAGGAGGTAAGGGGATCTGGGAGTGACACAGTGGTGTCACATATCTATAGTAGTAATACAGGGACATGACTGGGCAGGTGAGGGGATCTGGGAGCATCACAGTGACATCACATACCTATAGTAATAATACAGGGACATAACTGTGGAGGTGAGGGAATCTGGGAGTGTCACAGTGACGTCACTTATTTCTATAGTAATAATACAGGGACATGACTGGGGAGGTGAAGGGATCTGAGAGTGTATATATTGATATATGATGTCTCCACCATTACACAGGATTACACAATAGTGAAGAAGACATCCAATGAGTGTGAGACACCAAGCAGCCATCCCCGTGTATCAGGAGGACTGAGTAGAACCCAGAGCCCAATCACGGTGCCTCCACCTCACTCACTGACACATGAGAGACACAATGACAAGAAGATCCTGGAACTCACCAACAGAATCATTCAGTTGCTGACTGGAGAGGTGACTGCTGGGAATGGGGCATTATACAGTAACACCAGGGGATGTATCTGGGTGATGACTGGAGAGGTGACTGCTGGGAATGGGGCATTATACAGTAACACCGGGGGATGTATCTGGGTGATGACTGGAGAGGTGACTGCTGGGAATGGGGCATTATACAGTAACACCGGGGGATGTGTCTGGGTGATGACTGGAGAGGTGACTGCTGGGAATGGGGCATTATACAGTAACACCGGGGGATGTATCTGGGTGATGACTGGAGAGGTGACTGCTGGGAATGGGGCATTATACAGTAACACCGGGGGATGTATCTGGGTGATGACTGGAGAGGTGACTGCTGGGAATGGGGCATTATACAGTAACACCGGGGGACGTGTCTGGGTGATTAGAGAGGTGACTGCTGAGAATGGGGCATTATACAGTAACACCAGGAGACGTGTCTGGGTGATGACTGGAGAGGTGACTGCTGGGAATGGGACATTATACAGTAACACCAGGGGACGTGTCTGGGTGATGACTGGAGAGGTGACTGCTGGGAATGGGACATTATACAGTAACACCAGGGAATGTGTCTGGGTGATGACTGGAGAGGTGACTGCTGGGAATGGGACATTATACAGTAACACCAGGTGATGTGTCTGGGTGATGACAGGAGAGGTGACTGCTGGGAATGGGGCATTATACAGTAACACCAGGGGACGTGTCTAGGTGATGACTGGAGAGGTGACTGCTGGGAATGGGGCATTATACAGTAACACCAGGGAATGTGTCTTTGTGATGACTGGAGAGGTGACTGCTGGGAATGGGACATTATACAGTAACACCAGGTGATGTGTCTGGGTGATGACCGGAGAGGTGACTGCTGGGAATGGGACATTATACAGTAACACCAGGGGATGTGTCTGGGTGATGACTGGAGAGGTGACTGCTGGGAATGGGGCATTATACAGTAACACCGGGGGATGTGTCTGGGTGATGACTGGAGAGGTGACTGCTGGGAATGGGACATTATACAGTAACACCAGGGGACGTGTCTGGGTGATGACTGGAGAGGTGACTGCTGGGAATGGGGCATTATACAGTAACACCAGGGGATGTGTCTGGGTGATGACTGTATCATTGTGTGTGTCAGGTTCCTATAAGGTGTCAGGATGTCACTGTCTATGTCTCCATGCAGGAGGAGGAGTATATAGAGGAACACAGGGATCTGTACAAGGACGTGATGATGGAGAATCACCGGCCCCTCACATCACTGGGTAAGAGGAGACTGTCATGTATTGTACAGGGCAGAGCAGGTATGGGGATACCTAGTGTGGCCGGAGAGGCCCAGCCACGAGGCAAATGGCCACCGCGGCACTGAAAGGGTTAACCCCTAGTGCCCGGCGCCATTTTGCAAGGACAATGGGCGCTTGGCGCCACATTTGAAATATGTTGGGCGCTAGGCGCCGTGTTTTATTAATGTTAAAAAAACCCTGTATTTTTGAATGTGCCGTGGTCCCGGACCCCTCCGGAGACCACGGCAGGAAGGACAGCCCCCGGCGCGCTCAGCAGTGTGTGCGCGCCGGGGGAGAGAGGGAGCCGCTGACCGCCGGAGGCCGGGAGCTCCGCTCCCGGCAGCGGTCAGTGTAGCCCCGGGCGCACTCGAGTGTGCACGCCGGGGAGAAGGGTGAGCGCTGCGGCTGGGAGCTCGGCTCCCGCTGCAGTGCTCTCTGTGAGAGCCGCCGCTGGGGGCCGGGAGCTCTGCTCCCGGCGCCTCAGCCCAGCACGGGTGGCCAGCCGCAGCAGCCGGGACGGACGTCCCGGGCTGCTAGCCGGCGAGGGGGGTGCGCCGCAGCCCGTCTCCCCGCCGGACGCTGCGGCGAGGCCACAAGTCAGCGCCGCTCAGGGGGGACCGGGCTAGCCGGCTCCCTAGCGGCGGGGGTGTAATTAGGATGCTGAGCGCGGGGGGCGGCCGGGACAAGTGTCCCGGGCCGCCGGGCTTCGGTACAGGGGGTGCGCCGCTGCGTGCGGCGAGGCCACGGAGTTAGTGCCACACTGGGGGGACAGGGAGAGCCAGCTCCCTGGAACCCCAGAGGCAGGAAGGCAGGCTGGAGGATGGGGGAAGCCAGCCCCATACCTCCAGCACTGAGAGAGAGCCCTAGCAGCCAGGCTGCAGGGCTAGGGAAGCCCAGCGCTGAGCGCTGGGCACAGTAGTTACAGAACAGGACATTGTGTAAAACATGCAGTGCCTAGGTATGTGGAGCCTGTGCAGGCTCAGAGTGTATTTAAATGTATAAACATGTACAGTGTGATTTAAATGTAATGTATTTAAAGGTAAATTGCACTTACTTGATTGTGTGTCCCAGGAGGGGGGAATCCATAGCTGTGCAGGCTGATGGATTCTCCCAGACCTTTTCCCCAAAAAACGGAATGCTTTCCCATCCAGCCTCACCTTTCCAAGGGGCACAGGGAGAAAGAGAAGCAGCTCAGCTAGGAAACAGGCTGAGTGGTTTCTTGGAGCTCAAAGGGGGGGTATAGCCCTCTCTGCTTGCACAGAGAAAGCTAAAGAAAAAGAAGACTTTATCTTTTTCTGGGGCACGCTTTCTATATATTGTGTTAAGATTAAAATCAATTCTTTATTAATTCTGTATTAAAAATTCTAGGCTTGTTCATCAATAAATAATATAGGGCATGTAATTTGCCGATTATACAGCGATAATCTCTATATGTTCGCACCCGGGTATCCCATTTATTTAGGTTATATCTACAAATAGGTGTACCTTAGAGATTTAATAAAATCAAAAGTTCCTGGAGTTTGTATGTACTCCTGTTTGTGCAATTAGGGAAGATTTTCAAAAGAACAAAAAACAAAAAAGTAAAAAAAGTATGTTTGTATTTTTTGTTGGAGTTTGTATGTACTCCTTTTATTATGTTCTGTTCAAAAGAAAAATTAAAAATTGAAAAAAGAATAGAACAGATAGTATATTTGTCCCCTCGCAGTTATATATGTGAGTGGAACACCTATTATATGGCTTATGCACATGAATCTGACCACCACCACTGTATACTTTGTTTATGTCAAACGCTTGTATCTATTCCCTTGATTCTATCTTACTATTATTCCACACCACTGCACCACTGGATCTTAATGAGAAATAACAAACAGTAGTATCTACAGGGTATATCAGTTGGAAAATAGTTATAGGAAACTTTAGTATCCGCTGGATCACATTGCATATACACTGATTTTTATAATATACATATAAAAAAATTATTTATTTTTTTTCTCCCTGGGCACAGTAGTTACAGAACAGGACATTGTGTAAAACATGCAGTGCCTAGGTATGTGGAGCCTGTGCAGGCTCAGAGTGTATTTAAATGTATAAACATGTACAGTGTGATTTAAATGTAATGAATTTAAAGATAAATTGCACTTACTTGATTGTGTGTCCCAGGAGGAGGGAATCCATGGCTGTGCAGGCTGATGGATTCTCCAAGACCTTTTCCCCAAAAAACGGAATGCTTTCCCATCCAGCCTCACCTTTCCAAGGGGCACAGGGAGAAAGAGAAGCAGCTCAGCTAGGAAACAGGCTGAGTGGTTTCTTGGAGCTCCATGGAGATCACCCGTAGTGCCAAGAAACCTGGACCGGGGAGCCAGGCTGCCCAGCTCTGGAGCCCAAATCCAGGCTGCAAGCAGTGAGAGGGGTCCCGGGCAGGTTTCTGGAAGTCAGATTTAGGAGGGAAAACTTCCCCCCAGCCTGACTGAACGGCACCGTGGGAGTATCCTGAAGCCGATCACGGTAAAGTTCGTCGCTACGGGAACCAGCCTAACAGGAAGAATAGTGCGACCGGAGCACAGCAGCGGGCAATACGCGGGCAGACGCGGCCAGCACCTTCCATCAGGATCTCCCCTAACATTTCTCCTATACAAGTAGGACAAAACGCAATGAATGTACACCTGGATTAGGTAATATCTTGATACATGCACTTTTTCCTCTCTGTGCACGATAAATTCATATCCACGTGGCACAGAGATCACTCCATCATATGCATGAGTGACAGATAAAACATTATCAGTAAGTAAACAAGTGCTTATTTGCTACCAAAACAACGGATGTAGATACATCTACTATCTTTGGGAGCCTATCAAACACATAAATGTTTTTTCTCTTTGTGTAATGCAGAAATCCATGCTTTTTTGAAAACACCTAATTGATGATATATATGGCATATTTTCTGTCTTATTATTTCCCCACTGCCTAAAAATAATTCATGATGGGGCATTAGAGCTGGAGATGTCACTGTTTATGATATATCTTACTGCATAATCCACAGTGTATGTTTCATACATCTATTTGATATTTTGGAGACCAAATTTTGAGGTCTCCCTCTCTGCATAGTTTAAAGAATAATATAATTTAGAATTAGTGTCACTTGATATTCTTAAATATCTGTGCAGAATAGATGTTTCTTCTACTTGTACTGCGACTACTTTAACCGTGAATATTTAGATGGGTATCTGAATTTTGTGTTATATCTTTGAGAAAAAAACTCCTGATTCTTTTCATCAGCTGCCTAGACACCTGTGGTCTACATAATATCGCAAATTGGCTCCTATCTGTGCCCAATTAGGACACAGTGTGACAAGGGTAAGCATAAGGTCTGCGGTCATACCCCACTGGAGATGCCCAATCTCATCTGATCTTGGAAGCCAAGCAGTGGAGGGCCGGTTTAAGTACTTGGATGGGAAACCACCAAGGAACACCCTGGTACTGCAAATATTTGCTACCCTTCCTGTCACTAAAATAGAGCACTGACTTACTTATCGGTCATGACCTATGATTCAACTACCTGCTAGGATTCAATTCCCAGTTGGGATGTACAGCAGTTTTCAAATGATGGTCATATATATATACATCGAATGAGCATTTTTTGACCACAGGCTGTCCTATAGTTGGTGTGTCTGTTCACAAATTCACAGATTTACCCATCTCGGCCTATATTAGGTATTTGTACCTTGTAAGCTACAAACAATTTCTTTATATTTTCGCAATGTCACCATTTAAACAAATATCGGCGCTTATTGAACTCCTCAGTAATTAATTTTTTAACGAGAATTATTAAAGTATTGTATTTTAGTTAGTTATTGTGACAGTCAGTCATACAATATTATCTGTATATGAGTGCTTCCCAAAAAGAGTCTTCTTTCTTCTCTTTTTTTTCCATGTTTACACTGTATAATTGACTCGCGGGAGCACCGCTGATGGGCAGTTTTTTGATACATAAAAATAAGGAGTGTGTTACCTCATGTATCTGCTTCCCAAAATGAGGATTTGAACCTTGAATTTAATTATCAGCTAATTACAGATAGTTTATCATTACACATATACACCTACTACACCAGTGCGGTTTCCAATTTTCTGTTTTCCAAGTATCCTGAATCTCCAAGATGGGAGAGTCAAAGGAGACCGACCACTCCCCACTGTCCATAGGGAACAATGTAAAGCTGTGCATGAGACCAGAGCATGCACAGCTCATGGGTAAACATTGATTGGTTGTGCACCACAGGGCGGGCTTACCCCCTGTGGTAAGGGGTCTTGGAGAGGGATAAAAGGAGGGCAGTTGGCCCATAGGATTGTGTATTGTAACATCTTCTTCTGCTGAAACATCTTAATTGTATGCTGTTGCCCCTAGCAATAGGGAGGAGCCTTTTTCAAGGTTTTTGAGCAATAAAACACCTTTGCCTCAAGAAGACTGCTTCATCTTGTGACCAACAGGGTTAGGCCAAACCTAGCCCCGTTCTCCGGCTTTCCAGGGAAGCACCTGACGTCTCCAAGCTCCGCCTTCCGCCAGCTACCGGTAGAGGCTTAGCAAGTGGCTAGTGGGGATTCGTCAACACCACACAGGTGTGGTAAGGCAGTGCGTCGGCACATACAGAGCAGAACCGTGGTTCCAAACGCCACGGCAGGTTAGGAGTTTGGTGGTGGCAGCGAGAACCCGCCCACAGCGCAGTGGGTGGAGTCAGTAGCAGGCGGTTACTGACGGTAAGCGGGAATCCCCTATGTGGTCAGGCCTCGTGCGGCTTGACCTTCCATTCTGTGCGCAGTCGACGGGACGCGGCAAGCGGCGAGTGCTTCCGTATGGTACCGGCCTGTTACAGAAATTGGTGGCATAGTGGTGGGATAATCCCAGGCGGCTTTTCATCACCCGATTGGAGAAGCCGAGTTACTCAGGAGAGGAGTAACTGCAGCGCAGGAGAACGCACAAGATGGCGGAATTCAGCGGAATGTCCAAGGAGGATCTGGAGATCGTATACCAGGGGAAGGGTGTGGAAATCCCTTTCAACGCGTCCAGGAGCGTCATGCAGGTGGCGCTCAAGAGCTGGGAAGAGTCTCATCGGGTAGAGGTGGAAAACACTGACGACGTCAGCATCACAGAGGACGACCCAACAGTGGCCCTTCGTACAGAACCGGTGAGATCCACAAGCCCCGCCCTCTCTCACAACAGCCATGTTTCCCAGCAATCCCTAGCAGGGCCAGGATCCCAACGTCCCAGGGGGGGCGACCCGGATACCCTAGCAGATCGGCTAGCGGAATTGGGGGAAAGGGCAACGGAGCAAGAACGCATGCTTGTCATTCGGATGTGGCATGCGGAGCGGGCATCACAAGCCGTGGTACCCCGGGAGCCGTTGTCAGCTGTTGTACACAGATCAGGACGTATACAGTTTGCCAAGTTTGCAGACAGTGATGGGGACATTGATGGACATTTGCAAGTCTTTGAGAGGACTTGTAAACTACATGATCTACCCAAGTCAGAGTGGGTGAGACACCTTGTGCCCACTCTGCATGGAGAGGCCTTGGAGGCCTATCGAGGAGTGGCCGCGGAGGACTGTGGGAACTACGACGAAGTCAAGAAGGCCCTCCTCCAGCGATTCTTCATCACTCCCGAGTCTTACAGGAAGAAATTCAGAGACTTGCCCAAGAATCCTAGCAGCACCCATGAGCAGTTCGCCACCCAGCTGCGGCAGTACGTGGTGAAGTGGGTGAAGGATTCGGAAGCCACTACGTGGGACGCACTGATCGACCTGATCTGCAGGGAGCAGTTCTACCGCAGGTGCGCCCCAGAAGTGAAGGAGTGGGTGCTAGATCGGGAGCCACCCAGCTTAAAGATGACTGCCCAGTTAGCAGACAAGTATGTGGCAATTCGGCCGCAGGGGCAGAAGCGCCCAACCAGCAGCCAGCCCCAAAAGACTGTACCACCAGGGGGACACCCCTCTTCAGCTCATCGCCCCCCAAAGCAAGCATCTTCCAACCCGGGTACTTTTGGCCAGCAACCGCCCCGCAGTGCCCCTGCCAGTAATCAGAGGCCATCGGAGCCACGCCTGGACAAAAAATGCTATGGCTGTGGGAAGATCGGACATCTGAGGATGAACTGTCCTACATCCCAAGCACCCCGGACTCGTGCTCCAAATCCGAGTGCTGGAGCCCGGATTGCTTGCTTAACCCGTGAAGATGAGCTTCCAGAGACTGTACCCCCTCCAGTCAGTCCGATGGAGTGTGGCAAGAAACAGGTGGACTCCACGGAAAGAGTCACCTGTATGGCTAAGAAGCCCCCACCCAATATGTTGCGGCACCTGCAGTCGGTCCAAGTGGGATCCCTGCAGGGCGAAGGCTTAAGAGACTCTGGGGCCTCCATAACCGTTGTAAGCCCCCACCTGGTCGACCCTGCTGCCGTACTGCAGGGTTGCACTGCAAAAGTTACAGTGGCCGATGGGCTAGAGCGAGAAGTGCCCATGGCCAGAGTCTACCTCGACTGGGGAGCTGGACAAGAGCTAAGAGATGTTGCCGTAATGGATGGCCTCCCAACTGATGTCGTCTTGGGGAATGATCTCGGTGGAGGAATCGTTACTGCCTTCGCGAACGCCATCACCCGGAGTCAAGCGGCCAGACTACAGTCTTCATCGTCTCTGCCAGCACCGCCCAGCCCAGAGGAAAAGACCACAGCGGCTGAACAACCGCCAACCACAGCGTCAGCCATCCCAGAGGAAAAGACCACAGCGGCAAGATCAGCACATCTGCCCCTTGCCTCTGGTGGGCCTACGTCCCCTAGCAACGCAGAGGATGTCGGTTCCAGTTTGTTGAATCCTGTGGGGTGCCCAGTGATGCTCCTGTCCCTAGTAGTTTGCCAACTCCGGCGGTGAGTATGAGTGACTACCCCGACCCTACCATGACTGACCCCAACTTGACTGACCCCAATATCCCCCTGTAGAGTGTCCAAACTTAGGAGAAAGTGAGGGCCGCAGGCAGGAGTTTAGGGAAGCTCAGCTTTCTGACCCATCCCTGGAAGGTATGAGGTGCCAAGCTGGCCACGGCCTCGCTGGGATGGGGGCAGGGAGTGTGACCTGGTGGAAACGGTTACTGTACCGGGTAGCCAAGGTAGAAGGGGATAGGCCAGTGCGGGAGCAAGTTCAACTGGTGGTTCCCAGGAGCTTTCGGGAGCAACTGATGTCAGTTGCCCACGAAATTCCTTTGGCGGGACACCAGGGGAGGGACCGAACACTGAGGCGCCTGACGCAGAACTTTTTTTGGCCCGGAGTGTCGGATGACGTCCGGACCTACTGTAAGTCCTGTGATGTGTGCCAACGGCTGGGACGCCCCAGTGCTCGGGCTCCCCTGAGGTCTTTGCCAATAGTCGGGGAACCTTTCCAACGAGTGGCCGTGGACATAGTCGGTCCCCTACCTGTGCCCAGTAGATCGGGGAAGAGATACATCCTCACCGTGGTGGATTATGCTACCCGGTATCCAGAGGCTGTGGCTCTGTCCGCCATCACTGCGGAAAAGGTAGCGGACGCTCTGCTAGGCATATTTAGTAGAGAAGGGTTCCCCAGTGAGATCCTAACCGATCAAGGGACGCAGTTCATGAGTGATCTGGTCCAGTGCCTCTGGGCGAAGTGCGGAGTTCGCCAACTCCGCACTGCCCCCTATCATCCCCAGACTAACGGACTTTGCGAGAGATTCAATGGCACTCTGAAGCAGATGCTACGGGCATTTGTGACTTCGGAGGGAGGAGACTGGGAGCGATACCTGCCGCACCTCCTGTTTGCATATCGGGAAGTGCCCCAGGAGTCAACCGGATTCTCGCCCTTCGAGTTACTATATGGCCGCAGAGTCCGTGGACCTCTTGACCTGTTCCGGGAGTCTTGGGAGGGGGAGCTGATCCACCAGGATGAGTCCATGGTGGAGTATGTGTTGAAGCTCAGAGATCGGTTAAAGAATCTCATGGGACTAGCGCAAGCGAATCTTGCGGAAGCACAGACCAAGCAGAAGACTTGGTATGACCAGGGCGCGCGTGCTCGGGTCTTTGGAGTAGGGCAGAAGGTGCTGGTTCTGGTGCCCACACGTCAGAACAAGCTCCAGGCTGCCTGGGCGGGACCGTACACGGTCGCAAAACGCCTAAGCGACATCACCTACGTGGTGTCATTTGACAGCGATGGTAGGAGACAGCGTACCTACCATATAAACATGTTGAAGGCATACCACGAGCGTGTGGAGTCGGTAGCCGCTGTGTGCTGCCTGCCGCCTGCCGATGGAGGAATCAGGAAAAGATCCCATTCCTGACCTCCTCGCGGATGCCAAGGGTGAGGGTGGGGTAGAGGAAGTTAGCTGGAGCAGTGAGCTTGGTAACCACACGAGGGAGCAGCTGGAGTCAGTGCTGCAGTCCTTTGAGGCCCAGTTCAGCAGGAAGCCCGGCCTGACTTCCCTACGTGCCCATCATGTAGACACTGGTGAGCATAGGCCGATTCGGCAACCCGCGTATCGGGTCTCACCAGAAGCGCAGGCGAGTATCTACCAAGAGGTGCAGGAGATGTTAGCGCTAGGCGTAATCACGCGCTCCAACAGTCCCTGGGCCGCCTCCGTTGTACTGGTTCCCAAGAAGGACCGGACAACCAGGTTCTGCGTAGACTACCGCCGGTTGAACGAAGTAACCAAATCAGACGCCAATCCCCTACCCCGCATTGACGCACTGTTAGACGAGCTGGCTGGGGCGAAGTACATCTCTACGTTCGACCTGAGCAAGGGGTATTGGCAGATACCAATGACTCCCGAGGCTCAGGAACGGTCCGCCTTCATCACCTCCTTTGGCTTGTTTGAGTTCAAAACCATGCCATTTGGGATGAAGAATGCGCCGGCCACCTTCCAGAGTGTGGTCGATGACCTGCTGAAGGGGTTCCGAGAGTTCGCCCAGGCTTACTTGGATGACATTGCTGTCTTCAGCCGAACCTGGGAAGAGCACCTGGGGCATGTGGGGTTGGTGTTAGAGAGGATTCGGTGGGCAGGTCTGACCATCAGGGCAGACAAGTGCCAAATGGGGATGACAGAGGTACAGTACCTGGGGCACCGTGTTGGGGGAGGTAAGGTGAAGCCTGAACCAGCGAAGGTGGAGGCGATCCGCGACTGGCCCCGGCCCACAACCCAGAGACAGGTCCTGGCTTTCTTAGGGATCGCAGGGTACTACAGACGTTTTGTCCCCGACTTTAGTTCCGTGGCCAAACCCCTGACTGATCTGACGAAGAAGAAACTCCCCAAGATAGTTGACTGGACGACCGCATGTGAGTTGGCATTCCAGTCGTTGAAAACCGCTCTAGTACAAGCCCCAGTGCTGATGGCGCCGGACTATAGTAAAAACTTTGTTGTACAGACTGATGTGTCACAGTACGGACTTGGGGCAGTACTGAGCCAGGAGGGGCCGGATGGACAGGAGCACCCTGTGGCCTATTTGAGCAGAAAGCTGCTCCCGCGGGAGGTGGGGTATGCCACAATTGAAAAGGAGTGTTTGGCTATTGTTTGGGCTGTGAAGAAGCTTCAGCCCTATTTGTATGGCCGCCATTTTACGGTGGTAACGGACCACAATCCATTACGGTGGCTCCAGCACACCTCGGGGGGAAACGGCAGACTGTTGCGGTGGAGCCTTGCTCTTCAGATTTATGACTTCCATATTACCCACAAGCAAGGCAAGGCTCATAGCAATGCAGATGGACTGTCACGTCAGGAGGAGCCTGAACCCCCAAAGAACTCCCGGTAGCCTCATTAAGGACTGCGGGATCAGGGACCAAATCGTTGGGACATGGGTCCCTGGTTGACCCGCTTGAATGGGGGGGGGAGGAGTGTGGCCGGAGAGGCCCAGCCACGAGGCAAATGGCCGCCGCGGCACTGAAAGGGTTAACCCCTAGTGCCCGGCGCCATTTGCAAGGACAATGGGCGCTTGGCGCCAGATTTGAAATATGTTGGGCGCTAGGCGCCGTGTTTTATTAATGTTAAAAAAACCTGTATTTTTGAATGTGCCACAAGTCAGCGCCGATCAGGGGGGACCGTGCTAGCCGGCTTCCTAGCGGCGGGGGTGTAATTAGGATGCTGAGTGCTGGGGACCGGGAGCTACGCTCCCGGCGCCTCAGCGCTGAAACAAGCCAGGGTCACGGCGGCCGGGACAAGTGTCCCGGGCCGCCGGGCTTCGGTACAGGGGGGTGCGCCGCTGCGTGCGGCGAGGCCACGGAGTTAGTGCCACACAGGGGGGACAGGGAGAGCCAGCTCCCTGGAACCCCAGAGGCAGGAAGGCAGGCTGGAGGATGGGGGAAGCCAGCCCCATACCTCCAGCACTGAGAGAGAGCCCTAGCAGCCAGGCTGCAGGGCTAGGGAAGCCCAGCGCTGAGCGCTGGGCACAGTAGTTACAGAACAGGACATTGTGTAAAACATGCAGTGCCTAGGTATGTGGAGCCTGTGCAGGCTCAGAGTGTATTTAAATGTATAAACATGTACAGTGTGATTTAAATGTAATGTATTTAAAGATAAATTGCACTTACTTGATTGTGTGTCCCAGGAGGGGGGAATCCATGGCTGTGCAGGCTGATGGATTCTCCAAGACCTTTTCCCCAAAAAACGTAATGCTTTCCCATCCAGCCTCACTTTTCCAAGGGGCACAGGGAGAAAGAGAAGCAGCTCAGCTAGGAAACAGGCTGAGTGGTTTCTTGGAGCTCCATGGAGATCACCCGTAGTGCCAAGAAACCTGGACCGGGGAGCCAGGCTGCCCAGTTCTGGAGCCCAAATCCAGGCTGCAAGCAGTGAGAGGGGCCCCGGGCAGGTTTCTGGAAGTCAGATTTAGGAGGGAAAACTTCCCCCAAGCCAGACTGAACGGCACCGTGGGAGTATCCTGAATCTCCAAGATGGGAGAGTCAAAGGAGACCGACCACTCCCCACTGTCCATAGGGAACAATGTAAAGCTGTGCATGAGACCAGAGCATGCACAGCTCATGGGTAAACATTGATTGGTTGTGCACCACAGGGCGGGCTTACCCCCTGTGGTAAGGGGTCTTGGAGAGGGATAAAAGAAGGGCAGTTGGCCCATAGGAGTGTGTATTGTAACATCTTCTTCTGCTGAAAACATCTGATTGTATGCTGTTGCCCCTAGCAATAGGGAGGAGCCTTTTTAAAGGTTATTTGAGCAATAAGCATCTTTGCCTCAAGAAGACTGCTTCATCTTGTGACCTACAGGGTTAGGCCAAACCTAGCCCCGTTTTCCGGCTGTCCAGGGAAGCACCTGACGTCTCCAAGCTCCGCCTTCCGCCAGCTACCGGTAGAGGCCTAGCAAGTGGCTAGTGGGGATTCGTCAATACTACACAGGTGTGGTAAGGCAGTGCGTCGGCACATACAGAGCAGAACCGTGGTTCCAAACGCCACGGCAGGTTAGGAGTTTGGTGGTGGCAGCGAGAACCCGCCCACAGCGCAGTGGGTGGAGTCAGTAGCAGGCGGTTACTGACGGTAAGCGGGAATCCCCTATGTGGTCAGGCCTCGTGCGGCTTGACCTTCCATTCTGTGCGCAGTTGACGGGACGCGGCAAGCGGCGAGTGCTTCCGTACGGTACCGTCCTGTCACACCTATATACACACATCATCTGATAATCACATATATACACTGTACTCAGTCACTGTGTGTCTCCTACAGATGGACCCAGTAACAGAGATACCCCAGAGAGATGTCCCTGTCCTCTGTATTCCCAAGATTGTACAGAGGAGAATCACAGGATCCCACAGGAGGATCAGGTAGGTGGGATTTAGGGTCTCACCCAAATTGACTGTCACTATATAATGTGTAGAGCAGCTGTGTGTGTCATTATATTTTTGTTGTTTAATCTATTACTGAAATCAACTATTTTACAATCTGTTATTAATGGTTTACATAGGGTGAAGCCCAATTAAATAATATTAAAGTCAAAGATACAGAGGGAGAAGAGACGTATATGACTGATATAAAGGCAGAAGATACAGAGGGAGAAGAAGAGACGTATGTGACTGATATAAAGGCAGAAGATATAGAGGGAGAAAAAGAGACGTATGTGACTGATATAAAGGCAGAAGATATAGAAGGAGAAGAAGAGACGTATGTGACTGATACGAAGGCAGAAGATATAGAGGGAGAAGAAGAGACGTATGTGACTGATATAAAGGCAGAAGATATAGAGGGAGAAGAAGAGACGTATGTGACTGATATAAAGGCAGAAGATATAGAGGGAGAAGAAGAGACGTATGTGACTGATATGGAGGGAGAAGAAGAGACATATGTGACTGATATAAAGGCAGAAGATGCAGAGGGAGAAGAAGAGACGTATGTGAGGGGTGATCAGCAGTGTAAGGAAGAGGAGATCCCTACAGATATCAGCACAGGTGAGTAGTAAACAATTATTACAGAAAAGAGTCACATATTCTCCTTGCTCAGTCACTGCAACAATCTCTTATCCTAAACCCTCCTCTGTCAGTACAGACTAATAAGGAATATGTATTTTCCCAGTGTGGAGTCAGGAGCCATCAGTCCCTATTATACTCCTGCTCTCCCCCTCACATCATGTCACTGTGTGGTACCAGCCCAGAGATCTGACCAGTCTCCTCCCCACACTCTCTGGTGTATCTCATACATCAGGAGACATCAGCCCCTATTATACTCCTGCTCCCCCCTCACATCATGTCACTGTGTGTTACCAGCCCAGAGATCTGACCAGTCTCCTCCCCACACTCTCTGGTGTATCTCGTACATCAGAGCCATCAGCCCCTATTATACTCCTGCTCTCACATCATGTCACTGTGTGTTACCAGCCCAGAGATCTGACCAGTCTCCTCCCCACACTCTCTGTTGTATCTCGTACATCAGGAGCCATCAGCCCCTATTATACTCCTGCTCTCCCCCTCACATCATGTCACTGTGTGCTATCAGCACAGATATCTGACCAGTCTCCTCCCCACACTCTCTGGTGTATCTCATACATCAGGAGCCATCAGCCCCTATTATAATACTGCTCCCCTCTCACATCATGTCACTGTGTGTTACCAGCAGCCATATTGTGTGCAAGCAGTACCTCTGCCTATGGTATTACATGCCCTGAGAGTGTCACTATTAGCACATGCCGTTCTATATATAAACCACTCCTTATTTCTGGCATGGTGCGGCTGCTTGCTGGGGCACAGGCTCGGGGTTCCTCATGCCACGTGACACAATGCTTAGGAAATATCTGGTGCAGCCCCTGTCATGTATCCACATGCTCCTGTAGCAGCCGGCCTCAGGGAATTGGCTAATGACTGGCTCCTGTTACTGAGTTGGCAGCATCTGAGTCTTGCTACCGTCACCTTAGGTATATAATACATTTATTGCACTAGTCTATGGGAACCAGCATTGAGGATCCTGCACATTCCCTGCTGATTACCTGTCCCCTGGCACTAGGATGACGGCCTTCTCTGGCTTCTGATCCATGGCCTTAAGGGCACACCAATGGTTCCTAATGGAAGTATCTTCAGGAGCGGTCACGTCTAAGGAGGAGGACAGGGCCTCTTGCAAACTCTTGGTGCCTTCAGCATCCATTACTATATAATCCTGCAATCTCCGAGGTAGTAAAGGAGGAGTAGCGGGAAAAGGCGACCAGGACCCTATCAGAGGGGTGGGATCAGACCATGAAATTACTGTCGGTAGAAAAATTCAAGTGACCAGGTTCTGGGACACAATGTGATAAATACGGAGACTGACACAGGACATTTCATAAAGGATAAGCATTTATTTCTCTAAGTTACAACAATGAGAACCTGCAAATAACAAGTTATACTCAGTTACAGTAATAGGAAGAACAAATTAGAATACTCCGCTCTTATCTCAGATGTTTCATGATCTGTCCCAGATGATGGTCATCGATTACGTAGTTTAAACAGTATAGTTCAGTCGCCCTCAGGGTCCCTCTTTAATAACTCTGTCTGAATGTATTAAACTGAGGTGGGTTTATAGAAGTCTATATCCGCTGCAGACAGAACCAGCTTCAATTAGAACTGACCTGCTAAGTGTAAGTCTCTAGACTTTATACCCTGCAAGGATACGCTAACATTGTCTTACCAGATATTACACTCAGGGTCTGTGATGCTGGGTGCAGTAGTCATTCAGTATAACATAATTTCTCTGACGTCCTAAGTGGATGCTGGGGACTCCGTAAGGACCATGGGGAATAGCGGTTCCGCAGGAGACAGGGCACAAAAGTAAAAGCTTTAGGATCAGGTGGTGTGCACTGGCTCCTCCCCCTATGACCCTCCTCCAAGCCTCAGTTAGGTTTTTGTGCCCGGCCGAGAAGGGTGCAATCTAGGTGGCTCTCCTAAAGAGCTGCTTAGAGTAAAAGTTTTGTTAGGTTTTTTATTTTCAGTGAGTCCTGCTGGCAACAGGCTCACTGCTACGAGGGACTTAGGGGAGAAGAAGTGAACTCACCTGCGTGCAGGATGGATTGGCTTCTTAGGCTACTGGACACTAGCTCCAGAGGGACGATCACAGGTTCAGCCTGGATGGGTCACCGGAGCCGCGCCGCCGGCCCCCTTGCAGATGCTGAAGAAAGAAGAGGTCCAGAAATCGGCGGCTGAAGACTTCTCTGTCTTCTTAAGGTAGCGCACAGCACTGCAGCTGTGCGCCATTGCTCTCAGCACACTTCACACCAACGGTCACTGAGGGTGCAGGGCGCTGGGGGGGGGGCCCTGGGCAGCAATGAAAGTACCTATGCTGGCTAAAATACATCACATATAGCCTCTGGGGCTATATGGATGTATTTAACCCCTGCCAGGTTGTCAGAAAAAAGGGAGAAGAAGCCCGCCGAAAGGGGGCGGGGCCTATTCTCCTCAGCACACAGCGCCATTTTCCCTCACAGAACTGCTGGTGGGAAGGCTCCCAGGCTCTCCCCTGCACTGCACTACAGAAACAGGGTTAAAACAGAGAGGGGGGGCACTTATTTGGCGATATTATTATATATTAAGATGCTATAAGGGAAAACACTTATATAAGGTTCTCCCTGTATAATTATAGCGTTTTGGTGTGTGCTGGCAAACTCTCCCTCTGTCTCCCCAAAGGGCTAGTGGGGTCCTGTCCTCTATCAGAGCATTCCCTGTGTGTGTGCTGTGTGTCGGTACGTGTGTGTCGACATGTATGAGGACGATGTTGGTGAGGAGGCGGAGCAATTGCCTGTAATGGTGATGTCACTCTCTAGGGAGTCGACACCGGAATGGATGGCTGATTCAAGGAATTACGTGATAATGTCAACAGAGACGGCCGGCAAACAAAATAGTACCTGTCCAGGCGTCTCAAACACCGTCAGGGGCTTTAAAACGCTCATTACCTCAGTCGGTCGACACAGACACAGACACGGACACTGACTCCAGTGTCGACGGTGAAGAAACAAACGTATTTTCCATTAGGGCCACACGTTACATGTTAAGGGCAATAAAGGAGGTGTTACATATTTCTGATACTACAAGTACCACAAAAAAGGGTATTATGTGGGGTGTGAAAAAAACTACCTGTAGTTTTTCCTGAATCAGATAAATTAAATGAAGTGTGTGATGTTGCGTGGGTTTCCCCCGATAGAAAATTATTGGCGTTATACCCTTTCCCGCCAGAAGTTAGGGCGCGTTGGGAAACACCCCCTAGGGTGGATAAGGCGCTCACACGCTTATCAAAACAAGTGGCGTTACCGTCTCCAGATACGGCCACCCTCAAGGAGCCAGCTGATAGGAGGCTGGAAAATATCCTAAAAAGTATATACACACATACTGGTGTTATACTGCGACCAGCGATCGCCTCAGCCTGGATGTGCAGCGCTGGGGTGGCTTGGTCGGATTCCCTGACTGAAAATATTGATACCCTTGACAGGGACAGTATTTTATTGACTATAGAGCATTTAAAGGATGCATTTCTATATATGCGAGATGCACAGAGGGATATTTGCACTCTGGCATCAAGAGTAAGTGCGATGTCCATGTCTGCCAGAAGATGTTTATGGACACGACAGTGGTCAGGTGATGCAGATTCCAAACGGCACATGAAAGTATTGCCGTATAAAGGGGAGGAGTTATTTGGGGTCGGTCCATCGGACATGGTGGCCACGGCAACAGCTGGAAAATCCACCTTTTTTACCCCAAGTCACATCTCAGCAGAAAAAGACACCGTCTTTTCAGCCTCAGTCCTTTCGTCCCCATAAGGGCAAGCGGGCAAAAGGCCAGTCATATCTGCCCAGGGGTAGAGGAAAGGGAAAAAGACTGCAGCAGGCAGCCCCTTCCCAGGAACAGAAGCCCTCCACCGCTTCTGCCAAGTCCTCAGCATGACGCTGGGGCCGTACAAGCGGACTCAGGTGCGGTGGGGGGTCGTCTCAAGAGTTTCAGCGCGCAGTGGGCTCACTCGCAAGTGGACCCCTGGATCCTACAAGTAGTATCCCAGGGGTACAGATTGGAAATTCGAGACGTCTCCCCCTCGCAGGTTCCTGAAGTCTGCTTTACCAACGTCTCCCTCCGACAGGGAGGCAGTATTGGAAACAATTCACAAGCTGTATTCCCAGCAGGTGATAATCAAAGTACCCCTCCTACAACAAGGAAAGGGGTATTATTCCACACTATTTGTGGTACTGAAGCCAGACGGCTCGGTGAGACCTATTCTAAATCTTTGAACACTTACATACAAAGGTTCAAATCAAGAGGGAGTCACTCAGAGCAGTGATAGCGAACCAGGAAGAAGGGGACTATATGGTGTCCCTGGACATCAAGGATGCTTACCTCCATGTCCAAATTTGCCCTTCTCACCAAGGGTACCTCAGGTTCGTGGTACAGAACTGTCACTATCAGTTTCAGATGCTGCCGTTTGGATTGTCCACGGCACCCCGGGTCTTTACCAAGGTAATGGCCGAAATGATGATTCTTCTTCAAAGAAAAGGCGTCTTAATTATCCCTTACTTGGACGATCTCCTGATAAGGGCAAGGTCCAGAGAACAGTTGGAGGTCGGAGTAGCACTATCTCAAGTAGTTCTACGACAGCACGGGTAGATTCTAAATATTTCAAAATCGCAGCTGATTCCGACGACACGTCTGCTGTTCCTAGGGATGATTCTGGACACAGTCCAGAAAAAGGTGTTTCTCCCGGAGGAGAAAGCCAGGGAGTTATCCGAGCTAGTTAGGAACCTCCTAGAACCAGGCCAAGTGTCAGTGCATCAATGCACAAGAGTCCTGGGAAAAATGGTGGCTTCTTACGAAGAGATTCCATTAGGCAGATTTCACGCAAGAATTTTTCAGTGGGATCTGCTGGACGAATGGTCCGGATCGCATCTTCAGATGCATCAGCGGATAACCCTGTCTCCAAGGACAAGGGTGTCTCTTCTGTGGTGGCTGCAGAGTGCTCATCTACTAGAGGGCAGCAGATTCGGCATTCAGGACTGGGTCCTGGTGACCACGGATGCCAGCCTGAGAGGCTGGGCAGTAGTCACACAGGGAAGAAATTTCCAGGGAGTGTGGTCAAGTCTGGAGACTTCTCTCCACATAAATATACTGGAGCTAAGGGCAATTTACAATGCTCTGAGCCTAGGAAGACCTCTGCTTCAAAGTCAACCGGTGCTGATCCAGTCGGACAACATCACGGCAGTCGCCCACGTAAACAGACAGGGCGGCACAAGAAGCAGGAGGGCAATGGCAGCAAGGATTCTTCGCTGGGCGAAAAATCATGTGATAACACTGTCAGCGGTGTTCATTCCGGGAGTGGACAACTGGGAAGCAGACTTCCTCAGCAGGCACGACCTCCACCCGGGAGAGTGGGGACTTCATCTGGAAGTCTTCCACATGATTGTGAACCGTTGGGAAAGACCAAAGGTGGACATGATGGCGTCCCGTCTGAACAAAAAACTGGACAGGTATTGCGCCAGGTCAAGAGACCCTCAGGCAATAGCTGGGACGCTCTGGTAACACCGTGGGTGTACCAGTCGGTGTATGTGTTCCCTCCTCTGTCTCTCATACCCAAGGTACTGAGAATTATAAGACGGAGAGGAGTAAGAACTATACTCGTGGCTCCGGATTGGCCAAGAAGGACTTGGTACCCGGAACTTCAAGAGATACTAAGAAGGGACTTGCTTCAGCAAGGATCATGTCTGTTCCAAGACTTACCGCAGCTGCGTTTGACGGCATGGCGGTTGAACGCCGGATCCTAAGGGAAAAAAGGCATTCTGGAAGAGGTCATCCCTACCCTGGTCAGAGCCAGGAAGGAGGTGACCGCACAACATTATCACCGCATTTGGCGAAAATATGTTGCATGGTGTGAGGCCAGGAAGGCCCCCACGGAGGAATTTCAACTCGGTCGATTCCTGCATTTCCTGCAAACAGGAGTGTCTATGGGCCTCAAATTGGGGTCCATTAAGGTTCACATTTCGGCCCTGTCGATTTTCTTCCAGAAAGAATTGGCTTCAGTTCCTGAAGTCCAGAAGTTTGTCAAGGGAGTACTGCATATACAACCCCTTTTTTGTGCCTCCAGTGGCACTGTGGGATCTCAACGTAGTTCTGGGATTCCTCAAATCACATTGGTTTAAACCGCTCAAATCTGTGGATTTGAAATATCTCACATGGAAAGTGACCATGCTGTTGGCCCTGGCCTCGGCCAGGCGAGTGTCAGAATTGGCGGCTTTGTCTCACAAAAGCCCATATCTGATTGTACATTCGGACAGGGCAGAGCTGCGGACTCGTCCCCAGTTTCTCCCTAAGGTGGTGTCAGCGTTTCACCTGAACCAGCTTATTTTGGTACCTGCGGCTACTAGGGACTTGGAGGACTCCAAGTTGCTAGATGTTGTCAGGGCCCTGAAAATATATGTTTCCAGGACGGCTGTTATCCTGTATGCACCCAACAAACTGGGTGCTCTTGCTTCTAAGCAGACGATTGCTAGTTGGATGTGTAGTACAATTCAGCTTGCACATTCTGTGGCAGGCCTGCCACAGCCAAAATATGTAAATGCCCATTCCACAAGGAAGGTGGGCTCATCTTGGGCGGCTGCCCGAGGGGTCTCGGCTTTACAACTTTGCCGAGCTGCTACTTGGTCAGGGGCAAACACGTTTGCACAATTCTACAAATTTGATACCCTGGCTGAGGAGGACCTGGAGTTCTCTCATTCGGTGCTGCAGAGTCATCCGCACTCTCCCGCCCGTTTGGGAGCTTTGGTATAATCCCCATGGTCCTGACGGAGTCCCAGCATCCACTAGGACGTCAGAGAAAATAAGAATTTACTTACCGATAATTCTATTTCTCGTAGTCCGTAGTGGATGCTGGGCGCCCATCCCAAGTGCGGATTGTCTGCAATACTTGTACATAGTTATTGTTACAAAAATCGGGTTATTATTGTTGTGAGCCATCTTTTCAGAGGCTCCGCTGTTATCATACTGTTAACTGGGTTCAGATCACAGGTTGTACAGTGTGATTGGTGTGGCTGGTATGAATCTTACCCGGGATTCAAAATCCTTCCTTATTGTGTACGCTCGTCCGGGCACAGTATCCTAACTGAGGCTTGGAGGAGGGTCATAGGGGGAGGAGCCAGTGCACACCACCTGATCCTAAAGCTTTTACTTTTGTGCCCAGTCTCCTGCGGAGCCGCTATTCCCCATGGTCCTTACGGAGTCCCCAGCATCCACTATGGACTACGAGAAATAGAATTATCGGTAAGTAAATTCTTATTTTATCTTATCCTGGACAACTGTCCCCTTTCACCTACTTATGTATACAATACCCCAAACATCTTACTAGACAGTTTCCATCTGAGATGCTGATAATAGGAAGATATATCTATTATAATCAGCCATCCTAAAAGCTGTGTATATTCTTCCCACTCACTATGTCCTTCACACTAGGTCAAAGGACAAATTCAGCTAATAAAGGGAGCATGAGGAAGCTAAGGAACGGGCGGCATTACTGGTCTGTTCATCAGTAGTGGAGGATCTATCAAGATGAGGGTCTGGAGCAAGAGTAACATCTCCCATAAGGAGAAGTGCAATTTCTTGTAGCTTTTGCAAAGAAATATTTAAGAAATCGGGGCTGTCTGGCATTAGGGCCATAGAGAGATGTGATGGGGACATATTTATTATGAATCTTCCCAACTAGAATCCAATATCTACCATTGCAATCCACCCACTTGCTTTCCAGGTGAAAGGGGCAGGATCTATGGGAAAGGATGGCTACACCACAGGAGATATAGCATGCTGGGTAGTTATTGGTAAACTCAGGGGGAGAGTGCAATGGAACATGTGATTCCTGAGTGGCTACCACCGCCGCCTTCTGGTCAGTGAAATATTTTAGTGCAAGACGTCTCTTACGGGGAGAAATAAGACCTTTTACATTAAGACTTAAAAACGTCACCGTGATAGAGAGAGATCAGATCATGGTATGAAACATCTAGGGTCATCTGTGTAAAGTCCAATAGAGTCTGTAGGACGTGTGCATACTTCACACTATCAAATATCAGAAAAAATAAAATAGGGAACAAAAATGAGACACAAACAGAAATAGCGTCCATAAAGGAGCTAGAGATTCCGTCACTAGGGTACCGTGACAGAAAGGTGGGAAAAGGTGGTGGTCGGGCCTAAAAGGAAAACCCACTGAATACCCCAAGTAGCCATACGAGAGTGTAACATCTAGTCATCATAGTAACAATTGTACAAAGAAATATCAAATCTCAATCTATCCAAAGGAGGTAAAGGCCAGGAACATGGCCTGATATCCAATGTAGGTTCTACCAACACAGGTATAAGGGCAACAGGATGTTACATGAATCAGTCATGCTTTGCCTGAACACCCAAACATTCTAGAAAGGTATAACAAAACGTAAGAGTAGAAAGAATATCAGACCATATACCATATAGCAATTAAATAGCACAGGAAATAGAAACGAACATGTTTTAAACCCATAACAAGAACAAATAAATCTGGCCCAAAAATAGATCCATGCCCAGTAACTTAGTCCCTGTTGGCACATGTTACAGTAGGAAACAAACCCTGAGTGTCTCTAACAGTCTTACTCCTTTATCATATCACTTCAAGATGGAAGACAACTCCTCCGGGATTGGTTTAGGTAAAGTGTCATGAAGGGCTGTCAACAGGAATGTCCCATTTTTTCAGAATAGCAGGGCCATCCTCGGGTGAAGGTATCTCTGTGAAGGCTCCGTTTCGCTTTACAATAAGCTTAGTAGGAAAGCCCCATTTGTATTTGTATTGCACATTTCCTTGGGTGGAATAGACGCCTTTTGGCCAGCGTCGCAGGAGAAATTTCTGGAAATAGCTGCAGATTATCCAGGCACTCAGCTGTGGATGAGGAAGACAGTGGCTCGTAGAATGCGTTCTTTAAGGTGAAAAAGTGGACCCTGAGCAGAGTGTCCCTCGTGCTTGGATAGGGGTCTGTTTGGACTTTGGGAGTCTATGGATCCTGTCAATAAGAAGGTCCGCGGCAGAAGCCTTCGGTGGAAGTTTCTGAAAAGAGGACCATGGCATAATCATAAAGCTCAGCATTTGTAAGAGAATCCAGAATGCCCATTATTGATATTTTCTCTGACGTCCTAGTGGATGCTGGGGACTCCGTAAGGACCATGGGGAATAGACGGGCTCCGCAGGAGACATGGGCACTTTAAAAAAGAATTTGGATTATGGTGTGCTCTGGCTCCTCCCTCTATGTCCCTCCTCCAGACCTCAGTTTGAATCTGTGCCGGGAGGAGCTGGGTGCTGTTCAGTGAGCTCTCCTGAGCTTGCTGTAAGAAAGTATTTTGTTAGGTTATTTTTATTTTCAGGGAGCACTGCTGGCAACAGACTCCCTGCATCGTGGGACTGAGAGGAGAGAAGCAGCCCTACTCTCTGAAGCTAGGTCCTGCTTCTTAGGCTACTGGACACCATTAGCTCCAGAGGGATCGTACACAGAATCTCACCCTCGTCGTCCGATCCCGGAGCCGCGCCGCCGTCCCCCTCACAGAGCCGGAAGACAGAAGCCGGGTGAGCATAAAAAGCAAGAAGACTTCGAAATCGGCGGCAGAAGACTCCAGTCTTCACTAGAGATGAGCGGGTTCGGTTCCTCGGAATCCGAACCCGCCCGAACTTCATGTTTTTTTTCACGGGTCCGAGCGACTCGGATCTTCCCGCCTTGCTCGGTTAACCCGAGCGCGCCCCGAACGTCATCATGACGCTGTCGGATTCTCGCGAGGCTCGGATTCTATCGCGAGACTCGGATTCTATATAAGGAGCCGCGCGTCGCCGCCATTTTCACTCGTGCATTGAGATTGATAGGGAGAGGACGTGTCTGGCGTCCTCTCCATTAGAATAGAGATAGATTAGATAGAGAGAGAGAGATTGTGCAGAGTCGCAGACAGAGTTAGTTTACCACAGTCAGTGACCAGTGCAGTTGCTAGTTAACTTTTATTTAATATAATATATCCGTTCACTTCTCTCTGCTATATCCGTTCTCTGCCTGAAAAAAAAAACGATACACAGCACAGTCAGTCACACAGTGTGACTCAGTCTGTGTGCACTCAGCTCAGCCCAGTGTGCTGCACAGTCATCAATGTATAAATTAAAAGCTTATAATTAATTGTGGGGGAGACTGGGGAGCACTGCAGGTTGTTAGCAGGAGCCAGGAGTACAATTATATTAATTAACAGTGCACACTTTTGCTGCAGGAGTGGTGACCAGTGCCTGACCACCAGTATAGTATTGTTGTATACTACTAATATCTCTTTAAATATCAACCAGTCTATATTAGCAGCAGACACAGTACAGTGCGGTAGTTCACGGCTGTGGCTACCTCTGTGTCGGCACACGGCAGGCAGTCCGTCCGACCAGAATTGTATTATTTATTATTATATACCTACCACCTAACCGTGGTTTTTTTTTCATTCTTTATACCGTCATAGTGTCATCCTAATTGTTACGAGTATACTACTATCTCTTTATCAACCAGTGTACAGTGCGGTAGTTCACGGCTGTGGCTACCTCTGTGTCGGCACACGGCAGGCAGTCCGTCCGACCAGAATTGTATTATTTATTATTATATACCTACCACCTAACCGTGGTTTTTTTTTCATTCTTTATACCGTCATAGTGTCATCCTAATTGTTACGAGTATACTACTATCTCTTTATCAACCAGTGTACAGTGCGGTAGTTCACGGCTGTGGCTACCTCTGTGTCGGCACACGGCAGGCAGTCCGTCCGACCAGAATTGTATTATTTATTATTATATACCTACCACCTAACCGTGGTTTTTTTTTTCATTCTTTATACCGTCATAGTGTCATCCTAATTGTTACGAGTATACTACTATCTCTTTATCAACCAGTGTACAGTGCGGTAGTTCACGGCTGTTGCTACCTCTGTGTCGGCACACGGCAGGCAGTCCGTCCGACCAGAATTGTATTATTTATTATTATATACCTACCACCTAACCGTGGTTTTTTTTTTCATTCTTTATACCGTCATAGTGTCATCCTAATTGTTACGAGTATACTACTATCTCTTTATCAACCAGTGTACAGTGCGGTAGTTCACGGCTGTGGCTACCTCTGTGTCGGCACACGGCAGGCAGTCCGTCCGACCAGAATTGTATTATTTATTATTATATACCTACCACCTAACCGTGGTTTTTTTTTCATTCTTTATACCGTCATAGTGTCATCCTAATTGTTACGAGTATACTACTATCTCTTTATCAACCAGTGTACAGTGCGGTAGTTCACGGCTGTGGCTACCTCTGTGTCGGCACACGGCAGGCAGTCCGTCCGACCAGAATTGTATTATTTATTATTATATACCTACCACCTAACCGTGGTTTTTTTTTCATTCTTTATACCGTCATAGTGTCATCCTAATTGTTACGAGTATACTACTATCTCTTTATCAACCAGTGTACAGTGCGGTAGTTCACGGCTGTGGCTACCTCTGTGTCGGCACACGGCAGGCAGTCCGTCCGACCAGAATTGTATTATTTATTATTATATACCTACCACCTAACCGTGGTTTTTTTTTTCATTCTTTATACCGTCATAGTGTCATCCTAATTGTTACGAGTATACTACTATCTCTTTATCAACCAGTGTACAGTGCGGTAGTTCACGGCTGTGGCTACCTCTGTGTCGGCACACGGCAGGCAGTCCGTCCGACCAGAATTGTATTATTTATTATTATATACCTACCACCTAACCGTGGTTTTTTTTTTCATTCTTTATACCGTCATAGTGTCATCCTAATTGTTACGAGTATACTACTATCTCTTTATCAACCAGTGTACAGTGCGGTAGTTCACGGCTGTGGCTACCTCTGTGTCGGCACACGGCAGGCAGTCCGTCCGACCAGAATTGTATTATTTATTATTATATACCTACCACCTAACCGTGGTTTTTTTTTCATTCTTTATACCGTCATAGTGTCATCCTAATTGTTACGAGTATACTACTATCTCTTTATCAACCAGTGTACAGTGCGGTAGTTCACGGCTGTGGCTACCTCTGTGTCGGCACACGGCAGGCAGTCCGTCCGACCAGAATTGTATTATTTATTATTATATACCTACCACCTAACCGTGGTTTTTTTTTCATTCTTTATACCGTCATAGTGTCATCCTAATTGTTACGAGTATACTACTATCTCTTTATCAACCAGTGTACAGTGCGGTAGTTCACGGCTGTGGCTACCTCTGTGTCGGCACACGGCAGGCAGTCCGTCCGACCAGAATTGTATTATTTATTATTATATACCTACCACCTAACCGTGGTTTTTTTTTCATTCTTTATACCGTCATAGTGTCATCCTAATTGTTACGAGTATACTACTATCTCTTTATCAACCAGTGTACAGTGCGGTAGTTCACGGCTGTGGCTACCTCTGTGTCGGCACACGGCAGGCAGTCCGTCCGACCAGAATTGTATTATTTATTATTATATACCTACCACCTAACCGTGGTTTTTTTTTTCATTCTTTATACCGTCATAGTGTCATCCTAATTGTTACGAGTATACTACTATCTCTTTATCAACCAGTGTACAGTGCGGTAGTTCACGGCTGTGGCTACCTCTGTGTCGGCACACGGCAGGCAGTCCGTCCGACCAGAATTGTATTATTTATTATTATATACCTACCACCTAACCGTGGTTTTTTTTTTCATTCTTTATACCGTCATAGTGTCATCCTAATTGTTACGAGTATACTACTATCTCTTTATCAACCAGTGTACAGTGCGGTAGTTCACGGCTGTGGCTACCTCTGTGTCGGCACACGGCAGGCAGTCCGTCCGACCAGAATTGTATTATTTATTATTATATACCTACCACCTAACCGTGGTTTTTTTTTCATTCTTTATACCGTCATAGTGTCATCCTAATTGTTACGAGTATACTACTATCTCTTTATCAACCAGTGTACAGTGCGGTAGTTCACGGCTGTGGCTACCTCTGTGTCGGCACACGGCAGGCAGTCCGTCCGACCAGAATTGTATTATTTATTATTATATACCTACCACCTAACCGTGGTTTTTTTTTCATTCTTTATACCGTCATAGTGTCATCCTAATTGTTACGAGTATACTACTATCTCTTTATCAACCAGTGTACAGTGCGGTAGTTCACGGCTGTGGCTACCTCTGTGTCGGCAGTCGGCAGGCAGTCCGTCCATCCATAATTGTATTATTATTATAATATATACCACCTAACCGTGGTTTTTTTATACCACCTAACCGTGGCAGTCCGTCCATAATTGTATACTAGTATCCAATCCATCCATCTCCATTGTTTACCTGAGGTGCCTTTTAGTTCTGCCTATAAAATATGGAGAACAAAAAAGTTGAGGTTCCAAAATTAGGGAAAGATCAAGATCCACTTCCACCTCGTGCTGAAGCTGCTGCCACTAGTCATGGCCGAGACGATGAAATGGCAGCAACGTCGTCTGCCAAGGCCGATGCCCAATGTCATAGTACAGAGCATGTCAAATCCAAAACACCAAATATCAGAAAAAAAAGGACTCCAAAACCTAAAATAAAATTGTCGGAGGAGAAGCGTAAACTTGCCAATATGCCATTTACCACACGGAGTGGCAAGGAACGGCTGAGGCCCTGGCCTATGTTCATGGCTAGTGGTTCAGCTTCACATGAGGATGGAAGCACTCAGCCTCTCGCTAGAAAACTGAAAAGACTCAAGCTGGCAAAAGCACCGCAAAGAACTGTGCGTTCTTTGAAATCCCAAATCCACAAGGAGAGTCCAATTGTGTCGTTTGCGATGCCTGACCTTCCCAACACTGGACGTGAAGAGCATGCGCCTTCCACTATTTGCATGCCCCCTGCAAGTGCTGGAAGGAGCACCCGCAGTCCAGTTCCTGATAGTCAGATTGAAGATGTCAGTGTTGAAGTCCACCAGGATGAGGAGGATATGGGTGTTGCTGGCGCTGGGGAGGAAATTGACAAGGAGGATTCTGATGGTGAGGTGGTTTGTTTAAGTCAGGCACCCGGGGAGACACCTGTTGTCCGTGGGAGGAATATGGCCGTTGACATGCCAGGTGAAAATACCAAAAAAATCAGCTCTTCGGTGTGGAGGTATTTCACCACAAATGCGGACAACAGGTGTCAAGCCGTGTGTTCCCTTTGTCAAGCTGTAATAAGTAGGGGTAAGGACGTTAACCACCTCGGAACATCCTCCCTTATACGTCACCTGCAGCGCATTCATAATAAGTCAGTGACAAGTTCAAAAACTTTGGGTGACAGCGGAAGCAGTCCACTGACCAGTAAATCCCTTCCTCTTGTAACCAAGCTCACGCAAACCACCCCACCAACTCCCTCAGTGTCAATTTCCTCCTTCCCCAGGAATGCCAATAGTCCTGCAGGCCATGTCACTGGCAAGTCTGACGAGTCCTCTCCTGCCTGGGATTCCTCCGATGCATCCTTGCGTGTAACGCCTACTGCTGCTGGCGCTGCTGTTGTTGCCGCTGGGAGTCGATGGTCATCCCAGAGGGGAAGTCGTAAGCCCACTTGTACTACTTCCAGTAAGCAATTGACTGTTCAACAGTCCTTTGCGAGGAAGATGAAATATCACAGCAGTCATCCTACTGCAAAGCGGATAACTGAGGCCTTGGCATCCTGGGTGGTGAGAAACGTGGTTCCGGTATCCATCATTACTGCAGAGCCAACTAGAGACTTGTTGGAGGTACTGTGTCCCCGGTACCAAATACCATCTAGGTTCCATTTCTCTAGGCAGGCGATACCAAAAATGTACACAGACCTCAGAAAAAGAGTCACCAGTGTCCTAAAAAATGCAGCTGTACCCAATGTCCACTTAACCACGGACATGTGGACAAGTGGAGCAGGGCAGGGTCAGGACTATATGACTGTGACAGCCCACTGGGTAGATGTATGGACTCCCGCCGCAAGAACAGCAGCGGCGGCACCAGTAGCAGCATCTCGCAAACGCCAACTCTTTCCTAGGCAGGCTACGCTTTGTATCACCGCTTTCCAGAATACGCACACAGCTGAAAACCTCTTACGGCAACTGAGGAAGATCATCGCGGAATGGCTTACCCCAATTGGACTCTCCTGTGGATTTGTGGCATCGGACAACGCCAGCAATATTGTGTGTGCATTAAATCTGGGCCAATTCCAGCACGTCCCATGTTTTGCACATACCTTGAATTTGGTGGTGCAGAATTTTTTAAAAAACGACAGGGCCGTGCAAGAGATGCTGTCGGTGGCCAGAAGAATTGCGGGACACTTTCGGCGTACAGGCACCACGTACAGAAAACTGGAGCACCACCAAAAACTACTGAACCTGCCCTGCCATCATCTGAAGCAAGAAGTGGTAACGAGGTGGAATTCAACCCTCTATATGCTTCAGAGGTTGGAGGAGCAGCAAAAGGCCATTCAAGCCTATACAATTGAGCACGATATAGTAGGTGGAATGCACCTGTCTCAAGTGCAGTGGAGAATGATTTCAACGTTGTGCAAGGTTCTGATGCCCTTTGAACTTGCCACACGTGAAGTCAGTTCAGACACTGCCAGCCTGAGTCAGGTCATTCCCCTCATCAGGCTTTTGCAGAAGAAGCTGGAGGCATTGAAGGAGGAGCTAACACGGAGCGATTCCGCTAGGCATGTGGGACTTGTGGATGCAGCCCTTAATTCGCTTAACAAGGATTCACGGGTGGTCAATCTGTTGAAATCAGAGCACTACATTTTGGCCACCGTGCTCGATCCTAGATTTAAAGCCTACCTTGGATCTCTCTTTCCGGCAGACACAGGTCTGCTGGGGTTGAAAGACCTGCTGGTGACAAAATTGTCAAGTCAAGCGGAACGCGACCTGTCAACATCTCCTCCTTCACATTCTCCCGCAACTGGGGGTGCGAGGAAAAGGCTCAGAATTCCGAGCCCACCCGCTGGCGGTGATGCAGGGCAGTCTGGAGCGACTGCTGATGCTGACATCTGGTCCGGACTGAAGGACCTGACAACGATTACGGACATGTCGTCTACTGTCACTGCATATGATTCTCTCAACATTGATAGAATGGTGGAGGATTATATGAGTGACCGCATCCAAGTAGGCACGTCACACAGTCCGTACTTATACTGGCAGGAAAAAGAGGCAATTTGGAGGCCCTTGCACAAACTGGCTTTATTCTACCTAAGTTGCCCTCCCACAAGTGTGTACTCCGAAAGAGTGTTTAGTGCCGCCGCTCACCTTGTCAGCAATCGGCGTACGAGGTTACATCCAGAAAATGTGGAGAAGATGATGTTCATTAAAATGAATTATAATCAATTCCTCCGCGGAGACATTGACCAGCAGCAATTGCCTCCACAAAGTACACAGGGAGCTGAGATGGTGGATTCCAGTGGGGACGAATTGATAATCTGTGAGGAGGGGGATGTACACGGTGATATATCGGAGGGTGAAGATGAGGTGGACATCTTGCCTCTGTAGAGCCAGTTTGTGCAAGGAGAGATTAATTGCTTCTTTTTTGGGGGGGGTCCAAACCAACCCGTCATATCAGTCACAGTCGTGTGGCAGACCCTGTCACTGAAATGATGGGTTGGTTAAAGTGTGCATGTCCTGTTTTGTTTATACAACATAAGGGTGGGTGGGAGGGCCCAAGGATAATTCCATCTTGCACCTCTTTTTTCTTTTCTTTTTCTTTGCATCATGTGCTGATTGGGGTGGGTTTTTTGGAAGGGACACCCTGCGTGACACTGCAGTGCCACTCCTAGATGGGCCCGGTGTTTGTGTCGGCCACTAGGGTCGCTAATCTTACTCACACAGCTACCTCATTGCGCCTCTTTTTTTCTTTGCGTCATGTGCTGTTTGGGGAGGGTTTTTTGGAAGGGACATCCTGCGTGACACTGCAGTGCCACTCCTAGATGTGCCCGGTGTTTGTGTCGGCCACTAGGGTCGCTAATCTTACTCACACAGTCAGCTACCTCATTGCGCCTCTTTTTTTCTTTGCGTCATGTGCTGTTTGGGGAGGGTTTTTTGGAAGGGCCATCCTGCGTGACACTGCAGTGCCACTCCTAGATGGGCCCGGTGTTTGTGTCGGCCACTAGGGTCGCTAATCTTACTCACACAGCTACCTCATTGCGCCTCTTTTTTTCTTTGCGTCATGTGCTGTTTGGGGAGGGTTTTTTGGAAGGGACATCCTGCGTGACACTGCAGTGCCACTCCTAGATGGGCCCGGTGTTTGTGTCGGCCACTAGGGTCGCTTATCTTACTCACACAGCGACCTCGGTGCAAATTTTAGGACTAAAAATAATATTGTGAGGTGTGAGGTATTCAGAATAGACTGAAAATGAGTGTAAATTATGGTTTTTGAGGTTAATAATACTTTGGGATCAAAATGACCCCCAAATTCTATGATTTAAGCTGTTTTTTAGTGTTTTTTGAAAAAAACACCCGAATCCAAAACACACCCGAATCCGACAAAAAAAATTCGGTGAGGTTTTGCCAAAACGCGTTCGAACCCAAAACACGGCCGCGGAACCGAACCCAAAACCAAAACACAAAACCCGAAAAATTTCAGGCGCTCATCTCTAGTCTTCACTGAGGTAGCGCACAGCTCTGCAGCTGTGCGCCATTGCTCCCACACTACACCCACATACTCCCGTCACTGTAGGGTGCAGGGCCAGGGGGGGGGGGGCGCCCTGGGCAGCAATTAGGACCTCTTGGCAAAAGTTTGACATATATACAGTTGGGCTCTGTATATATGTATGAGCCCCCGCCAAAATCTTTTACATTAAAGCGTGACAGAAGCCCGCCGTCGAGGAGGCGGGGCTTCTTCCTCAACACTCACCAGCGCCATGTTTTTTCTCCACAGCACCGCTGAGAGGAAGCTCCCCAGCCTCTCCCCTGCAGATACACGGTAGAAGAGGGTAAAAAGAGAGGTGGGGGCACATAATTAGGCGCAAAAATAAATAAAAGCAGCAGCTACTGGGTTAACATTAAGTTACTGTGTTATTCCTGAGTTAATAGCGCTGGGGTGTGTGCTGGCATACTCTCTCTCTGTCTCTCCAAAGGGCCTTATGGGGGAATTGTCTTCAGATGAGCATTCCCTGAGTGTGCGGTGTGTCGGTACGTGTGTGTCGACATGTCTGCGGTAAAAGGCTCCCCTAAGGAGGAGATGGAGCAAATGTGTGTGTGTGAGGGTGTCTCCGTCGACAACGCTGACACCTGTTTGGATATGTGTAATTAAGTGCTAAGGTGAATTTATTGCACAAAAGATTAGAGAACAGACAGGAAATCTACCCATGTCTGTCCCTATGTCGCAGAGACCTTCAGAGTCTCACAATGATCACTATCCAAAATAATAAACACTGATACCGACACGGAGTTTGACTCCAGTGTCGACTACGATAATGCAAAGTTACAGCCAAAATGGCAAAAAAGGTTTAAGGGGAAGAAAGCTGAGGTAAATTTCCCTCCTCAGGATGAAAAAGAGCGGGAATCTCCAGACAAGAAGGTGCAGTTTCCCACAAAGAATTCTCAGGGAGTATGCTTTCCCTACTAGGGCCAGGATACATGATGGGAATCTTCCCCTAGGGTGTCACGTTTGCCCAAAAGGCAGCCCTGACGTAACAGCTATCCTCAGGGATCCTGCAGATAGTGTGCACATTCTGGTACACTACTCAGACCGGCGATTGTGTCGGCATGAATTTATAGCGTTGTTGCAGCGTGGACAGGTACCTTATCAGCAGAAATTGAGACCCTAGTTTGTGTATATATATATATATATATATAGATATATATATATATATATATAGATATATATATATGGGTATATATATATATATATTAAAGATGCTGTCTTAAGAGATATATATATAAAACATGCCCAAAGAGACATGAGTATACTGGGTCCTAGAGACAAAGCTATGTCGATTTCTGCTTGACGTGTCCTGTAGAATATGCAATGGACAGATGATGCCGACTTAAGAGGCATATGGAAGGCTGAGGATTGTGTGGAGAAGGGTTCTCGGACCTGGTCTCCACAGCTATTGCTGGTAATTCTGATGTTTTGCCTTATATCCCTGCACAGCCTAGAAAAGCACGACATTATCAAATGCAGCCTTTCGAACACAAAGAAACAAGAAAGTCTGAGGTGCGTCCTTTCTTGCCAGAGGCAGGGGCAGAGGAAAGAAGCTGCACAACACAGCTAGTTGCAAGGAACAGAAGTCCTCCCTGGCCTCTATAAAATCCACCGCATGTCGCTGGGGCTCCACAGGCGGAGCTAGGCCCGGTGGGGGCACGCCTTCGCAAGTTCAGCCACAAGTGGGTTCGCTCCCTGTTGGATCCCTGGGCAATAGATATTGTGTCTCAGGGATACAAGCTGGACTTTGAGGAGATGCTTCCCACCATGAGAGGGAAATAGTGTTAACTGCAATTCACAAATTGTATCTTCAACAGGTGGTGGTCAAGGTTCCCCTCCTTCAACAAGGAGGGGGTTATTATTCGACCATGTTGTAGTCCCGAAACCGGATGGTTCGGTCGGACCCATATTGAATTTAAAATCCCTGAACATATACCTGAAAAGGTTCAAGTTTGAGATGGAATCGCAAGCCTGAAAGGGGGAGATTTTAGGGTGTCTCTGGACATAAAGGAGGCATACCTTCATGTCCCCATTTATCCACCTCATCAGGCGTACCTCAGAATTGCGGTACGGGATTGTCATTACCAATTTCAGACGTTGCCGTTTGGACTCTCCACGGCCCCCGAGATTATTCACCAAGGTAATGGCGGAAATGATGGTGCTCCGGCGGAAGCAAGGTGTTACTATTATCCCGTGCTTGGACGATCTCCTCATAAAAGCGAGATCAAGAGAGCAGTTGCGGAACAGCGTATCACTTTCTCTGGAAGTGTAACGGCAACATGGCTGGATTCTATATATTCCAAAGTCACACTTGGTTCTTACAGCTCATCTGCCTCTCCTAGGCATGATCATAGACACAGACCAGGAAAGGGTTTATCTCCCGATAGAGAGAGCTCAGGAGCTCATGACACTGGTCAGGAATCTATTAAAACCAAAACAGGTGTCAGTGCATCACTGCACTCGAGTCCTGGGAAGGATGGTGGCATCATACGAGGCCATTCCCTTCGGCAGGTTCCATGAGAGGACCTTCCAATGGGACTTACTGGACAAGTGGTACAGATCACATCTTCAGATGCATCGGTTAATCACCCTGTCCCCCAGGGCCAGGGTGTCACTCCTGTGGTGGCTGCAGAGCGCTCACCTTCTTGAGGGACGCAGATTCGGCATTCAGGACTGGGTCCTGGTGACCACGGACGCGAGCCTCCGGGGTTGGGGAGCAGTCATACAAGGAAGAAACTTCCAGGGTCTTTGGTCAAGTCAAGAGACCCGGGAGAGTGGGGACGTCTTTGCACAGATTGTAAGTCGGTGGGAACTGCAACAGGTAGACATGATGGCATCCCACCTCAACAAAAAGCTACAGCGGTATTGCGCCAGGTCAAGAGACCCTCAGGCGATGGCTGTAGACGCCCTGGTGACACCGTGGGTGTTCCAGTCGGTTTATGTATTTCCTCCTCTTCCTCTTATACACAAGGTGCTGAGGACAATAAGAAAAAGAGGAGTAAGAACAATACTCATTGTTCCAGATTGGCCACGAAGGACTTGGTATCCAGATCTGCAAGAAATGCTCACAGAGGACCCGTGGCCTCTTCCTCTAAGACAGGACTTGTTGCAACAGGGGCACTGTCTGTTCCAAGAATTACCGCGGCTGCATTTGACGGCATAGCGGTTGAACGCCGGATCCTAGCAGAAAAAGGCATTCCAGACGAGGTCATTCTTACGCTGATAAAGGCTAGGAAGGACGTGACAGCTCAACATTATCACCGTATTTGGCAAAAATATGTTGCTTGGTGTGAGGCCAGGAATGCTCCTACGGAAGAATTGAAGCTGGGCCGTTTATTTCACTTCCTACAGGCCGCAGTGAATTTGGGCCTAAAATTGGGTTCCATTAAGGTCCAGATTTCGGCCCTATCCATTTTCTTTCAACAAGAGTTGGCTTCTCTACCAGAAGTTCAAATGGTAGTAAAGGGAGTGCTGCATATTCGGCCCCCTTTTGTGCCTCCAGTGGCACCTTGGGATCTTAATGTGGTGTTGAGTTTCCTGAAATCCTACTGGTTTGAACCACTTAAAACCGTGGAGTTGAAATATCTCACGTGGAAGGTGGTCATGTTATTAGCCTTAGCTTCGGCTAGGCGTGTGTCAGAGTTGGCGGCTTTGTCACATAAAAGCCCCTATCTGGTTTTCCATGTGGATAGAGCGGAATTGCGGACTCGTCCTCAATTTCTGCTGAAAGTGGTTTCATCCTTTCATATAAACCAACCTATTGTGGTGCCTGTGGCTACTAATGACTTGGAGGATTCCGAGTTACTTGATGTGGGCAGAGCTTTGAAGGTATATGTAGCCAGAACAGCTAAGGTCAGGAAAACAGAGTCTTTGTTTATCCTGTATGCTTCCAACAAGCTTGGTGCTCCTGCTTCAAAGCAGACTTTTGCTCGCTGGATCTGTAACACGATTCAGCAGGCTCATTCTGCGGCTGGATTGCCGCTGCCAAAATCAGTTAAGGCCCATTCCACTAGGAAGGTGGGTTCTTCTTGGGCAGCTGCCCGAGGGGTCTCGGCATTACGACTTTGCCGAGCAGCTACTTGGTCAGGATCAAACACTTTTGCAAAATTCTGCAAATTTGATACCCTGGCTGAGGAGGACCTTGTGTTTGCTCATTCGGTGCTGCAGAGTCATCCGCACTCTCCCGCCCGTTTGGGAGCTTTGGTATAATCCCCATGGTCCTTACGGAGTCCCCAGCATCCACTAGGACGTTAGAGAAAATAAGATTTTACTTACCGGTAAATCTATTTCTCGTAGTCAGTAGTGGATGCTGGGCGCCCTTCCCAAGTGCGGACTTCTCCTGCAATGCTTGTATATAGTTATTGCTTGAATAAGGGTTATGTTATAGTTGCATCAGGGTTGATCTGATGCTCTGTTGTGTTCATACTGTTAACTCGGTAAAGTTATCACAAGTTATACGGTGTGATTGGTGTGGCTGGTATGAGTCTTACCCTGGATTCCCCAAATCCTTTCCTTGTACTGTCAGCTCTTCCGGGCACAGTTTCTCTAACTGAGGTCTGGAGGAGGGACATAGAGGGAGGAGCCAGAGCACACCAGAATCCAAATTCTTTCTTAAAGTGCCCATGTCTCCTGCGGAGCCCGTCTATTCCCCATAGTCCTTACGGAGTCCCCAGCATCCACTATGGGCTACAATAAATAGATTTACCGGTAAGTAAAATCTTATTATTTCTCCGAGAGCAGCCTTCTAAATCAGTGACTTTATCACGAATAGAGACCATGTCTTCCTGAAGGGTGTCATGTGCTGAACTCAGATCTTTGTGAGACGCAACAATCTCTTTCATCTTAGTCTGTACGAGTGCCAATCTCACTGATACTGGACCTCAAAGCTTGAATATTAGAGTTAGGTTCTGAGGTTAGTTCTTAAATGCAGATAACATAGAATGTATAGAGCGTAGAGTAACAGGACCATCTAGAGTGTCCTAAGACGTCTTCAGCCATTACAGCTGGGCTGTGCATCTGACAAGAAGAAGCAAATGATGTTGTAGCAGTCTCAGAAGGACCACCTGAATTCGAGGTACCAAAGAGATGGACAGGTGGGGCAGATTTGGTACCTTTTAACCTTTTTTGGAGGCATGGTAAGCCGGCTACACAGAGACTGACCTCTCAGAGATAGGAAAATACAAATGATCTATAAATAAAAGGAGCAGTAGTACGCTGTCAGGAGGTTACATCAAGATGACTCAGTTCAAAATGACATTCTAAGTCAGGGTGACGGGGGTATCTGAGCCAAAATTTCAAGTAAACCTGATGTAATTCAAGTCAAATAACAGTAATGACTGAGAAATTCCACTAGAGGTCAGCGTGATCACAGACGTGAAGTACTCACAAATGGCAAAATATATTCAGTGGATAAATCCACAAAATAATATACTGTGAGGTTGTAATCAGAGTGTAATGAGCTGTGCTCAGACGATACTTGATACTGGGCTCTGCATGTAGACTGAGAGGAAGTAGATTATAGTGGTACCATATAAATAAAAGGTAGTTTCACCTCCAGGCAAATGCTTCAATTTAGTGTAGTGACCCCGGTCCAGCCGTCAGGACACTTATTTATATTAAACCTTATTGAAGGCAGAAGGCAAAGCATGCGATGGCCGGGCACCAGGATCCAAAATGGCAGCCACCTCACCTCCCAATATCACCGCCGGGCTCCAGTGACTGTGGGCAGCCCCTTCTGTCCTCAGTAGTAACGGAAGCTGCACACCTGTGTTAGCAGGAGAGTAAGTACTCCCGCCTGAGCCAAAAGCTCCTCCAAGTCAGGTGGCCGGAGCGTGCAGGAAAGACTAGGCACACTTAGCCCCAGAATACAGCCCGTGGCTTCAGCGGCGTCACTAGGCTGCGGCAGTGCGCAGAGCGAGCAGCTTTAGGGCAGTAGGAGTGGTGGAATTAATAGATTGGGTCTTGGTCCCAGCGGCGGCTGAGAGCTATCAGGTAGGGTAGATAAGAAGCCACGTAGTAATGAAAGCTCCAGAAAGCACGTCTGGATGGACTCAGGCCCCTCTTATTTATTATTTTATATACTAACAGGGGTGACAGGTGTGGTACATCCCTGCAAAGGCAGATCCAATCTCTTTCTCATCAGACTCTGCTGTCTTCCCTGCACTCTCACTCAGATGTTCACTGCTGCCAGTAGCACACGTATGAGAAGCAGAAGTATGGCGGCAGCTGTATAGATTCTGATATGTAATTCTCTATATCATACTTACCGTACACACATCATCCTTATTACTATTGAGAGTATAGAGGTAAGACACTGATGATAGGGGTGTAAGAGTGGATTATAACCTAGCAGATGATGATGATGATGATTGCAGTGTATTATATGGTGTATTGCATGTAAAATACCTTGTTCCACACCTACTCTGCTGTAGCAATATACCTTATATAAGGGCGAGTAACACATGTACCGGCTTACCAGCGTATGAGCACACATAAAGGAATGCTACCTTACTATTGCTTCCAGGAGTAACGTTAGGAGACATTTCTCTGATCCATCAGCTCATATGACTGATGTTATTGTTCATCTAGAATCTCCAATTCATACGATATGTTCCCCCATCCATTGTTTTACATTGGTGCTGACATAGGACTTGGCGAGTGACTAAATCTCCATTTATACTTTATGGTTAGTTACCAGTACAAGAGAGAGATATATCTAAGTCTTATTATAATATTACATTTGTTATTGTGAGTGTTCTCACGAGGGTGGACACAATGATCATCTGAGACACAATATTATAAAGCCTTCATTAAAAGTTATGTTTTATTATACACACACATTTACAATTAAGTGTCCCAGAGAGTCGTCTTCTCCTATTGTTTACAAGATTAATATTGTTACAGAAAATGTCACATTTCCATAATGTATTTTATTTCCAGCAGATGGACACACAAGCAGGAATATCTCAGAAGGACATCTAATGTTATCCCCGGATTGTGACATAAAAGATAATGACAGTAGACAGGATTCTCCAGGAGATAACCCCTTTACCCCAATTATACATCCAGCTCTATCAGCTGATCCCTCTGATCCTGGGAAATGTTCTCCTGATCACTCTGATATTGGTGCATCTGTTACAGCTCTGAGAGTAGATACAGTGTTTCCCTGTTCTATAGATGCCAAATGTTTTACACAGAACACAAAGACAATTAAGCAACAGACAGGTAAGGCAGGTGAGAGGCCACTGATATGTTCAGAGTGTGGGAAATGTTTTACATGCAAATCAGATCTTGTTATACATCAGAGAAGTCACACAGGTGAGAAGCCATTTTCTTGCTCTGAGTGTGGGAAATGTTTTGCACTCAAATCAGATCTTGTTAGACATCAGAGAAGTCACACAGGTGAGAAGCCATTTTCTTGCTCTGAGTGTGGGAAATGTTTTGCATGGAAATCACATCTTGTTATACATCAGAAAAGTCACACAGGTGAGAAGCCATTTTCTTGCTCTGAGTGTGGGAAATGTTTTGCACTCAAATCAGTTCTTGTTAGACATCACAGAAGTCACACAGGTGAGAAGCCATTTTCTTGCTCTGAGTGTGGGAAATGTTTTGCATGGAAATCACATCTTGTTATACATCAGAAAAGTCACACAGGCGAGAGGCCATTTTCTTGCTCTGAGTGTGGGAAATGTTTTGCACGGAAATCACATCTTGTTATACATCAGAAAAGTCACACAGGTGAGAAGCCATTTTCTTGCTCTGAGTGTGGGAAATGTTTTGCACTCAAATCAGTTCTTGTTAGACATCACAGAAGTCACACAGGTGAGAAGCCATTTTCTTGCTCTGAGTGTGGGAAATGTTTTACACGGAAATCAGTTCTTTTTAGACATCAGCAAACTCACACAGGTGAGAATCTATTTCCATGTTCTGAGTGTGGGAAATGTTTTGCACTCATATCCAATCTTGTTAGACATCAAAGAAGTCACACAGGTGAGAAGCCATTTTCTTGCTCGGAGTGTGGGAAATGTTTTGCACAGAAATCACATCTTATTAATCATGAAAGAAGTCACACAGGTGAGAGGCCATTTTCTTGCTCTGAGTGTGGGAAATGTTTTGCACTCAAATCAGATCTTGTTAGACATCAGAGAAGTCACACAGGTGAGAAGCCATTTTCTTGCTCTGAGTGTGGGAAATGTTTTGCACGGAAATCACATCTTGTTATACATCAGAAAAGTCACACAGGTGAGAAGCCATTTTCTTGCTCGGAGTGTGGGAAATGTTTTGCACAGAAATCACATCTTATTAATCATGAGAGAAGTCACACAGGTGAGAGGCCATTTTCTTGCTCTGAGTGTGGGAAATGTTGTCTAACAAGATGTGATTTACTTACACATCACAGAAGTCACACAGGTGAGAAGCCATTTCCATACTCTGAGAAATAAATCATCTCTTGTTGCACACAATAGGCATCACTCAGGTGAGGAACCATTTTAATCTTCTGGAGTATACTCATCATTGCCATGCGTTGTTCTTCAAGGTTCTTATCATATCTCCAATGCTTTTTGCAATATACATACTACTGGTGGGTGAAATAATCTTCACACCACGTACAGCAATATATGCTTTATGGCAGGCATTTCTAAACTGCGGCCCTCCAGCTGTTGAGAAGCTACACATCCCAGCATGCCCTGACACAGCTTTAGCATTCTCTGACAGCAAAACTGTGTCAGGGCATGCTGGGATATGTAGTTTCACAACAGCTGGAGGGCCGCAGTTTGGATATGCCTGCTTTATGGGGTGCTAGGCTGTGTGCACATAGCATATGAGCAGCAACCACAATTTGGGACAGCACATTTAAGCGTATTTTCTTCTAAAACACACTTACGGGACATATTATGAAAGATCTATTTCTGGAAATAGTTATCATCCAGAGTGTGTAAAAGTATTCAGAATATATATGGTAACACATGCCAGGTGGTTTTTTAATGGTTGTTTAAATTAGGAAAAATGTTAGATGGCATGTATACGTGAATTTTACATAGTGAAAGTAGTTTGTTGTAAAAAAAAAATATATATTTTGTCTTGAATAAAACCAGATGGTTATTTATTATACAGGCGTCTTCATTCATATATGCACCATCTAGTATTATAGCGCAAGTAGTCATCTTTTGTTACTGAAATAACCAGATGTCATGCCCTCATCTACCACTGCTATGCAGATGACCTGTTCTTTGCTCCGGGTACTGAGTACCCAGTACCAATCCTAAATGGTTGTCTAGCTGAGCTCCAGGTGTGGGTGATGCCAGTTGGCTGTGACTCAGTCCTGGTGAAACAGGTCCATATGGTAGAAGCTCACCAACAAAGGGCAGGGCTACAGCTCAGCTTTGCAAACCAACCAGACTTACCACATAACACCCATTCTCTGTTCCTTTCACCGGCTGCCTATAAGATGGTGACTATTACATCATCTTACCGACTCTTCCAGCCCTACATGACCAGGGTCCATGTACCAGAAGCAGCTTCTGCCTCCTTACTGACTTACTGTAGGCCCCTATTACACAATCTTACTGACCCAGCCCTACATGACCAGGGGCCATGTACCAGAAGCAGCTTCTGCCTCCTTACTGACTTACTGTAGACCCCTATTACATAATCTTACTGACTCTCCCAGCCCTACATGACCAGGATCCATGTACCAGAAGCAGCTTCTGCCTCCTTACTGACTTACTGTAGGCCCCTATTACATAATCTTACTGACTCTCCCAGCCCTACATGACCAGGGTCCATGTACCAGAAGCAGCTTCTGTCTCCTTACTGACTTACTGTAGTTCCCTATTACATAATCTTACTGACTCTCCCAGCCCTACATGACCAGGGTCCATGTACCAGAAGCAGCATCTGCCTCCTTACTGACTTACTGTAGGCCCCTATCACATAATCTTACTGACTCTCCCAGCCCTACATGACCAGGGTCCATGTACCAGAAGCAGCTTCTCCCTCCTTACTGACTTACTGTAGGCCCCTATTACACAATCTTACTGACTCTCCCAGCCCTACATGACCAGGGTCCATGTACCAGATGCATCTTCTGCCTCCTTACTGACTTACTGTAGGGCCCTATTACATAATCTTACTGACTCTCCCAGCCCTACATGACCAGGATCCATGTACCAGAAGCAGCATCTGCCTCCTTACTGACTTACTGTAGGCCCCTATTACATAATCTTACTGACTCTCCCAGCCCTACATGACCAGGGTCCATGTACCAGAAGCAGCTTCTGCCTCCTTACTGACTTACTGTAGGCCCCTATTACACAATCTTACTGACTCTCCCAGCCCTACATGACCAGGGTCCATGTACCAGAAGCAGCTTCTGCCTCCTTACTGACTTACTGTAGACCCCTATTACACAATCTTACTGACTCTCCCAGCCCTACATGACCAGGGTCCATGTACCAGAAGCAGCTTCTGCCTCCTTACTGACTTACTGTAGGCCCCTATTACATAATCTTATTGACTCTCCCAGCCCTACATGACCAGGATCCATGTACCAGAAGCAGCATCTGCCTCCTTACTGACTTACTGTAGGCCCCTATTACATAATCTTACTGACTCTCCCAGCCCTACATGACCAGGGTCCATGTACCAGAAGCAGCTTCTGCCTCCTTACTGACTTACTGTAGGCCCCTATTACATAATATTACTGACTCTCCCAGCCCTACATGACCAGGGTCCATGTACCAGAAGCAGCTTCTGCCTCCTTACTGACTTACTGTAGGCCCCTATTACATAATATTACTGACTCTCCCATCCCTACATGACCAGGGTCCATGTACCAGAAGCAGCTTCTGCCTCCTTACTGACTTACTGTAGGCACCTATTACATAATCTTACTGACTCTACCAGCCCTACATGACCAGGGTCCATGTACCAGAAGCAGCTTCTGCCTCCTTACTGACTTACTGTAGGCCCCTATTACATAATCTTACTGACTCCCAGCCCTACATGACCAGGGTCCATGTACCAGAAGCAGCTTCTGCCTCCTTACTGACTTACTGTAGGCCCCTATTACAGAATCTTACTGACTCTCCCAGCTCTACATGACCAGGGTCCATGTACCAGAAGCAGCTTCTGCCTCCTTACTGACTTACTGTAGGCCCCTATTACATAATCTTACTGACTCTCCCAGCCCTACATGACCAGGGTCCATGTACCAGAAGCAGCTTCTGCCTCCTTACTGACTTACTGTAGGCCCCTATTACATAATCTTACTGACTTTCCCAGCCCTACTTGACCAGGGTCCATGTACCAGAAGCAGCTTCTGCCTCCTTACTGACTTACTGTAGACCCCTATTACATAATCTTACTGACTCTCCGAGCCCTACACGACCAGGATCCATGTACCAGAATCAGCTTCTGCCTCCTTACTGACTTACTGTAGGCCCTTATTACATAATCTTACTGACTCTCCCAGCCCTACATGACCAGGGTCCATGTACCAGAAGCAGCTTCTGCCTCCTTACTGACTTACTGTAGGCCCCTATTACACAATCTTACTGTCTCTCCCAGCCCTACATGACCAGGGTCCATGTACCAGAAGCAGCTTCTGCCTCCTTACTGACTTACTGTAGGCCCCTATTACACAATCTTACTGTCTCTCCCAGCCCTACATGACCAGGGGCCATGTACCAGAAGCAGCTTCTGCCTCCTTACTGACTTACTGTAGGCCCCTATTACACAATCTTACTGTCTCTCCCAGCCCTACATGACCAGGGTCCATGTACCAGAAGCAGCTTCTGCCTCCTTACTGACTTACTGTAGTCACCTATTACATAATCTTACTGACTCTCCCAGCCCTACATGACCAGGGTCCATGTACCAGAAGCAGCTTCTGCCTCCTTACTGACTTACTGTAGGCCCCTATTACATAATCTTACTGACTCTCCCAGCCCTACATGACCAGGTTCCATGTACCAGAAGCAGCTTCTGCCTCCTTACTGACTTACTGTAGGCCCCTATTACATAATCTTACTGACTCTCCCAGCCCTACATGACCAGGGTCCATGTACCAGAAGCAGCTTCTGCCTCCTTACTGACTTACTGTAGTTCCCTATTACACAATCTTACTGACTCTCCCAGCCCTACATGACCAGGGTCCATGTACCAGAAGCAGCTTCTGCCTCCTTACTGACTTACTGTAGGCCCCTATTACACAATCTTACTGACCCAGCCCTACATGACCAGGGTCCATGTACCAGAAGCAGCTTCTGCCTCCTTACTGACTTACTGTAGGCCCCTATTACAGAATCTTACTGACTCTCCCAGCCCTACATGACCAGGGTCCATGTACCAGAAGCAGCTTCTGCCTCCTTACTGACTTACTGTAGGCCCCTATTACATAATCTTACTGACTCTCCCAGCTCTACATGACCAGGGTCCATGTACCAGAAGCAGCTTCTGCCTCCTTACTGACTTACTGTAGGCCCCTATTACACAATCTTACTGACTCTCCCAGCCCTACATGACCAGGGTCCATGTACCAGAAGCAGCTTCTGCCTCCTTACTGACTTACTGTAGGCCCCTATTACATAATCTTACTGACTCTCCCAGCCCTACATGACCAGGGTCCATGTACCAGAAGCAGCTCTGCCTCCTTACTGACTTACTGTAGGCCCCTATTACATAATCTTACTGACTCTCCCAACCCTACATTACCAGGGTCCATGTACCAGAAGCAGCTTCTGTCTCCTTACTGACTTACTGTAGGCCCCTATTACACAATCTTACTGACTCTCCCAGCCCTATATGACCAGGGTCCATGTACCAGAAGCAGCTTCTGCCTCCTTACTGACTTACTGTAGGCCCCTATTACACAATCTTACTGACTCTCCCAGCCCTATATGACCAGGGTCCATGTACCAGAAGCAGCTTCTGCCTCCTTACTGACTTACTGTAGGCCCCTATTACACAATCTTACTGACTCTCCCAGCCCTACATGACCAGGGTCCATGTACCAGAAGCAGCTTCTGCCTCCTTATTGACTTACTGTAGGCCCCTATTTCACAATCTTACTGACTCTCCCAGCCCTACATGACCAGGGTCCATGTACCAGAAGCAGCTTCTGCCTCCTTACTGACTTACTGTAGGCCCCTATTACATAATCTTACTGACTCTCCCAGCCCTACATGACCAGGGTCCATGTACCAGAAGCAGCTTCTGCCTCCTTACTGACTTACTGTAGGCCCCTATTTCACAATCTTACTGACTCTCCCAGCCCTACATGACCAGGGTCCATGTACCAGAAGCAGCTTCTGCTTCCTTACTGACTTACTGTAGGGTCTTATTACATAATCTTACTGACTCTCCCAGCCCTACATGACCAGGGTCCATGTACCAGAAGCAGCTTCTGCCTCCTTACTGACTTACTGTAGGCCCCTATTACATAATCTTACTGACTCTCCCAGCCATACATGACCAGGGTCCATGTACCAGAAGCAGCTTCTGCCTCCTTACTGACTTACTGTAGGCCCCTATTACATAATCTTACTGACTCTCCCAGCCTTACATGACCAGGGTCCATGTACCAGAAGCAGCTTCTGCCTCCTTACTGACTTACTGTAGTGCCCTATTACATAATCTTACTGACTCTCCCAGCCCTACATGACCAGGGTCCATGTACCAGAAGCAGCTTCTGCCTCCTTACTGACTTACTGTAGGCCCCTATTACACAATCTTACTGACTCTCCCAGCCCTACATGACCAGGGTCCATGTACCAGAAGCAGCTTCTGCCTCCTTACTGACTTACTGTAGGCCCCTATTACACAATCTTACTGACTCTCCCAGCCCTACATGACCAGGGTCCATGTACCAGAAGCAGCTTCTGCCTCCTTACTGACTTACTGTAGGCCCCTATTACATAATCTTACTGACTCTCCCAGCCCTACATGACCAGGGTCCATGTACCAGAAGCAGCATCTGCCTCCTTACTGACTTACTGTAGGCCCCTATTACATAATCTTACTGACTCTCCCAGCCCTACATGACCAGGGTCCATGTACCAGAAGCAGCTTCTGCCTCCTTACTGACTTACTGTAGGCCCCTATAACATAATCTTACTGACTCTCCCAGCCCTACATGACCAGGGTCCATGTACCAGAAGCAGCTTCTGCCTCCTTACTGACTTACTGTAGGCCCCTATTACATAATCTTACTGACTCTCCCAGCCCTACATGACCAGGGTCCATGTACCAGAAGCAGCTTCTGCCTCCTTACTGACTTACTGTAGGCCCCTATTACATAATCTTACTGACTCTCCCAGCCCTACATGACCAGGGTCCATGTACCAGAAGCAGCTTCTGCCTCCTTACTGACTTACTGTAGGCCCCTATTACATAATCTTACTGACTCTCCCAGCCCTACATGACCAGGATCCATGTACCAGAAGCAGCATCTGCCTCCTTACTGACTTACTGTAGGCCCCTATTACATAATCTTACTGACTCTCCCAGCCCTACATGACCAGGGTCCATGTACCAGAAGCAGCTTCTGCCTCCTTACTGACTTACTGTAGGCCCCTATTACACAATCTTACTGACTCTCCCAGCCCTACATGACCAGGGTCCATGTACCAGAAGCAGCTTCTGCCTCCTTACTGACTTACTGTAGACCCCTATTACACAATCTTACTGACTCTCCCAGCCCTACATGACCAGGGTCCATGTACCAGAAGCAGCTTCTGCCTCCTTACTGACTTACTGTAGGCCCCTATTACATAATCTTATTGACTCTCCCAGCCCTACATGACCAGGATCCATGTACCAGAAGCAGCATCTGCCTCCTTACTGACTTACTGTAGGCCCCTATTACATAATCTTACTGACTCTCCCAGCCCTACATGACCAGGGTCCATGTACCAGAAGCAGCTTCTGCCTCCTTACTGACTTACTGTAGGCCCCTATTACATAATATTACTGACTCTCCCAGCCCTACATGACCAGGGTCCATGTACCAGAAGCAGCTTCTGCCTCCTTACTGACTTACTGTAGGCCCCTATTACATAATATTACTGACTCTCCCATCCCTACATGACCAGGGTCCATGTACCAGAAGCAGCTTCTGCCTCCTTACTGACTTACTGTAGGCACCTATTACATAATCTTACTGACTCTACCAGCCCTACATGACCAGGGTCCATGTACCAGAAGCAGCTTCTGCCTCCTTACTGACTTACTGTAGGCCCCTATTACATAATCTTACAGACTCCCAGCCCTACATGACCAGGGTCCATGTACCAGAAGCAGCTTCTGCCTCCTTACTGACTTACTGTAGGCCCCTATTACAGAATCTTACTGACTCTCCCAGCTCTACATGACCAGGGTCCATGTACCAGAAGCAGCTTCTGCCTCCTTACTGACTTACTGTAGGCCCCTATTACATAATCTTACTGACTCTCCCAGCCCTACATGACCAGGGTCCATGTACCAGAAGCAGCTTCTGCCTCCTTACTGACTTACTGTAGGCCCCTATTACATAATCTTACTGACTTTCCCAGCCCTACTTGACCAGGGTCCATGTACCAGAAGCAGCTTCTGCCTCCTTACTGACTTACTGTAGACCCCTATTACATAATCTTACTGACTCTCCGAGCCCTACATGACCAGGATCCATGTACCAGAATCAGCTTCTGCCTCCTTACTGACTTACTGTAGGCCCTTATTACATAATCTTACTGACTCTCCCAGCCCTACATGACCAGGGTCCATGTACCAGAAGCAGCTTCTGCCTCCTTACTGACTTACTGTAGGCCCCTATTACACAATCTTACTGTCTCTCCCAGCCCTACATGACCAGGGTCCATGTACCAGAAGCAGCTTCTGCCTCCTTACTGACTTACTGTAGGCCCCTATTACACAATCTTACTGTCTCTCCCAGCCCTACATGACCAGGGTCCATGTACCAGAAGCAGCTTCTGCCTCCTTACTGACTTACTGTAGGCCCCTATTACACAATCTTACTGTCTCTCCCAGCCCTACATGACCAGGGTCCATGTACCAGAAGCAGCTTCTGCCTCCTTACTGACTTACTGTAGTCACCTATTACATAATCTTACTGACTCTCCCAGCCCTACATGACCAGGGTCCATGTACCAGAAGCAGCTTCTGCCTCCTTACTGACTTACTGTAGGCCCCTATTACATAATCTTACTGACTCTCCCAGCCCTACATGACCAGGGTCCATGTACCAGAAGCAGCTTCTGCCTCCTTACTGACTTACTGTAGGCACCTATTACATAATCTTACTGACTCTCCCAGCCCTACATGACCAGGGTCCATGTACCAGAAGCAGCTTCTGCCTCCTTACTGACTTACTGTAGGCCCCTATTACATAATCTTACTGACTCTCCCAGCCCTACATGACCAGGGTCCATGTACCAGAAGCAGCTTCTGCCTCCTTATTGACTTACTGTAGGCCCCTATTTCACAATCTTACTGACTCTCCCAGCCCTACATGACCAGGGTCCATGTACCAGAAGCAGCTTCTGCTTCCTTACTGACTTACTGTAGGCCCCTATTACACAATCTTACTGACTCTCCCAGCCCTACATGACCAGGGTCCATGTACCAGAAGCAGCTTCTGCCTCCTTACTGACTTACTGTAGGGTCTTATTACATAATCTTACTGACTCTCCCAGCCCTACATGACCAGGGTCCATGTACCAGAAGCAGCTTCTGCCTCCTTACTGACTTACTGTAGGCCCCTATTACATAATCTTACTGACTCTCCCAGCCCTACATGACCAGGGTCCATGTACCAGAAGCAGCTTCTGCCTCCTTATTGACTTACTGTAGGCCCCTATTTCACAATCTTACTGACTCTCCCAGCCCTACATGACCAGGGTCCATGTACCAGAAGCAGCTTCTGCTTCCTTACTGACTTACTGTAGGCCCCTATTACACAATCTTACTGACTCTCCCAGCCCTACATGACCAGGGTCCATGTACCAGAAGCAGCTTCTGCCTCCTTACTGACTTACTGTAGGGTCTTATTACATAATCTTACTGACTCTCCCAGCCCTACATGACCAGGGTCCATGTACCAGAAGCAGCTTCTGCCTCCTTACTGACTTACTGTAGGCCCCTATTACATAATCTTACTGTCTCTCCCAGCCCTACATGACCAGGGTCCATGTACCAGAAGCAGCTTCTGCCTCCTTACTGACTTACTGTAGGCCCCTATAACATAATCTTACTGACTCTCCCAGCCCTACATGACCAGGGTCCATGTACCAGAAGCAGCTTCTGCCTCCTTACTGACTTACTGTAGGCCCCTATTACATAATCTTACTGACTCTCCCAGCCCTACATGACCAGGGTCCATGTACCAGAAGCAGCTTCTGCCTCCTTACTGACTTACTGTAGGCCCCTATTACATAATCTTACTGACTCTCCCAGCCCTACATGACCAGGGTCCATGTACCAGAAGCAGCTTCTGCCTCCTTACTGACTTACTGTAGGCCCCTATTACATAATCTTACTGACTCTCCCAGCCCTACATGACCAGGATCCATGTACCAGAAGCAGCATCTGCCTCCTTACTGACTTACTGTAGGCCCCTATTACATAATCTTACTGACTCTCCCAGCCCTACATGACCAGGGTCCATGTACCAGAAGCAGCTTCTGCCTCCTTACTGACTTACTGTAGGCCCCTATTACACAATCTTACTGACTCTCCCAGCCCTACATGACCAGGGTCCATGTACCAGAAGCAGCTTCTGCCTCCTTACTGACTTACTGTAGACCCCTATTACACAATCTTACTGACTCTCCCAGCCCTACATGACCAGGGTCCATGTACCAGAAGCAGCTTCTGCCTCCTTACTGACTTACTGTAGGCCCCTATTACATAATCTTATTGACTCTCCCAGCCCTACATGACCAGGATCCATGTACCAGAAGCAGCATCTGCCTCCTTACTGACTTACTGTAGGCCCCTATTACATAGTCTTACTGACTCTCCCAGCCCTACATGACCAGGGTCCATGTACCAGAAGCAGCTTCTGCCTCCTTACTGACTTACTGTAGGCCCCTATTACATAATATTACTGACTCTCCCAGCCCTACATGACCAGGGTCCATGTACCAGAAGCAGCTTCTGCCTCCTTACTGACTTACTGTAGGCCCCTATTACATAATATTACTGACTCTCCCATCCCTACATGACCAGGGTCCATGTACCAGAAGCAGCTTCTGCCTCCTTACTGACTTACTGTAGGCACCTATTACATAATCTTACTGACTCTACCAGCCCTACATGACCAGGGTCCATGTACCAGAAGCAGCTTCTGCCTCCTTACTGACTTACTGTAGGCCCCTATTACATAATCTTACTGACTCCCAGCCCTACATGACCAGGGTCCATGTACCAGAAGCAGCTTCTGCCTCCTTACTGACTTACTGTAGGCCCCTATTACAGAATCTTACTGACTCTCCCAGCTCTACATGACCAGGGTCCATGTACCAGAAGCAGCTTCTGCCTCCTTACTGACTTACTGTAGGCCCCTATTACATAATCTTACTGACTCTCCCAGCCCTACATGACCAGGGTCCATGTACCAGAAGCAGCTTCTGCCTCCTTACTGACTTACTGTAGGCCCCTATTACATAATCTTACTGACTTTCCCAGCCCTACTTGACCAGGGTCCATGTACCAGAAGCAGCTTCTGCCTCCTTACTGACTTACTGTAGACCCCTATTACATAATCTTACTGACTCTCCGAGCCCTACATGACCAGGATCCATGTACCAGAATCAGCTTCTGCCTCCTTACTGACTTACTGTAGGCCCCTATTACAGAATCTTACTGACTCTCCCAGCCCTACATGACCAGGGTCCATGTAACAGAAGCAGCTTCTGCCTCCTTACTGACTTACTGTAGTTCCCTATTACAGAATCTTACTGACTCTCCCAGCCCTACATGACCAGGGTCCATGTACCAGAAGCAGCTTCTGCCTCCTTACTGACTTACTGTAGGCCCCTATTACACAATCTTACTGACTCTCCCAGCCCTACATGACCAGGGTCCATGTACCAGAAGCAGCTTCTGTCTCCTTACTGACTTACTGTAGGCCCTTATTACATAATCTTACTGACTCTCCCAGCCCTACATGACCAGGGTCCATGTACCAGAAGCAGCTTCTGCCTCCTTACTGACTTACTGTAGGCCCCTATTACACAATCTTACTGTCTCTCCCAGCCCTACATGACCAGGGTCCATGTACCAGAAGCAGCTTCTGCCTCCTTACTGACTTACTGTAGGCCCCTATTACACAATCTTACTGTCTCTCCCAGCCCTACATGACCAGGGTCCATGTACCAGAAGCAGCTTCTGCCTCCTTACTGACTTACTGTAGGCCCCTATTACACAATCTTACTGTCTCTCCCAGCCCTACATGACCAGGGTCCATGTACCAGAAGCAGCTTCTGCCTCCTTACTGACTTACTGTAGTCACCTATTACATAATCTTACTGACTCTCCCAGCCCTACATGACCAGGTTCCATGTACCAGAAGCAGCTTCTGCCTCCTTACTGACTTACTGTAGGCCCCTATTACATAATCTTACTGACTCTCCCAGCCCTACATGACCAGGGTCCATGTACCAGAAGCAGCTTCTGCCTCCTTACTGACTTACTGTAGGCACCTATTACATAATCTTACTGACTCTCCCAGCCCTACATGACCAGGGTCCATGTACCAGAAGCAGCTTCTGCCTCCTTACTGACTTACTGTAGGCCCCTATTACATAATCTTACTGACTCTCCCAGCCCTACATGACCAGGGTCCATGTACCAGAAGCAGCTTCTGCCTCCTTACTGACTTACTGTAGGCCCCTATTACATAATCTTACTGACTCTCCCAGCCCTACATGACCAGGATCCATGTACCAGAAGCAGCATCTGCCTCCTTACTGACTTACTGTAGGCCCCTATTACATAATCTTACTGACTCTCCCAGCCCTACATGACCAGGGTCCATGTACCAGAAGCAGCTTCTGCCTCCTTACTGACTTACTGTAGGCCCCTATTACACAATCTTACTGACTCTCCCAGCCCTACATGACCAGGGTCCATGTACCAGAAGCAGCTTCTGCCTCCTTACTGACTTACTGTAGACCCCTATTACACAATCTTACTGACTCTCCCAGCCCTACATGACCAGGGTCCATGTACCAGAAGCAGCTTCTGCCTCCTTACTGACTTACTGTAGGCCCCTATTACATAATCTTATTGACTCTCCCAGCCCTACATGACCAGGATCCATGTACCAGAAGCAGCATCTGCCTCCTTACTGACTTACTGTAGGCCCCTATTACATAGTCTTACTGACTCTCCCAGCCCTACATGACCAGGGTCCATGTACCAGAAGCAGCTTCTGCCTCCTTACTGACTTACTGTAGGCCCCTATTACATAATATTACTGACTCTCCCAGCCCTACATGACCAGGGTCCATGTACCAGAAGCAGCTTCTGCCTCCTTACTGACTTACTGTAGGCCCCTATTACATAATATTACTGACTCTCCCATCCCTACATGACCAGGGTCCATGTACCAGAAGCAGCTTCTGCCTCCTTACTGACTTACTGTAGGCACCTATTACATAATCTTACTGACTCTACCAGCCCTACATGACCAGGGTCCATGTACCAGAAGCAGCTTCTGCCTCCTTACTGACTTACTGTAGGCCCCTATTACATAATCTTACTGACTCCCAGCCCTACATGACCAGGGTCCATGTACCAGAAGCAGCTTCTGCCTCCTTACTGACTTACTGTAGGCCCCTATTACAGAATCTTACTGACTCTCCCAGCTCTACATGACCAGGGTCCATGTACCAGAAGCAGCTTCTGCCTCCTTACTGACTTACTGTAGGCCCCTATTACATAATCTTACTGACTCTCCCAGCCCTACATGACCAGGGTCCATGTACCAGAAGCAGCTTCTGCCTCCTTACTGACTTACTGTAGGCCCCTATTACATAATCTTACTGACTTTCCCAGCCCTACTTGACCAGGGTCCATGTACCAGAAGCAGCTTCTGCCTCCTTACTGACTTACTGTAGACCCCTATTACATAATCTTACTGACTCTCCGAGCCCTACATGACCAGGATCCATGTACCAGAATCAGCTTCTGCCTCCTTACTGACTTACTGTAGGCCCCTATTACAGAATCTTACTGACTCTCCCAGCCCTACATGACCAGGGTCCATGTAACAGAAGCAGCTTCTGCCTCCTTACTGACTTACTGTAGTTCCCTATTACAGAATCTTACTGACTCTCCCAGCCCTACATGACCAGGGTCCATGTACCAGAAGCAGCTTCTGCCTCCTTACTGACTTACTGTAGGCCCCTATTACACAATCTTACTGACTCTCCCAGCCCTACATGACCAGGGTCCATGTACCAGAAGCAGCTTCTGTCTCCTTACTGACTTACTGTAGGCCCTTATTACATAATCTTACTGACTCTCCCAGCCCTACATGACCAGGGTCCATGTACCAGAAGCAGCTTCTGCCTCCTTACTGACTTACTGTAGGCCCCTATTACACAATCTTACTGTCTCTCCCAGCCCTACATGACCAGGGTCCATGTACCAGAAGCAGCTTCTGCCTCCTTACTGACTTACTGTAGGCCCCTATTACACAATCTTACTGTCTCTCCCAGCCCTACATGACCAGGGTCCATGTACCAGAAGCAGCTTCTGCCTCCTTACTGACTTACTGTAGGCCCCTATTACACAATCTTACTGTCTCTCCCAGCCCTACATGACCAGGGTCCATGTACCAGAAGCAGCTTCTGCCTCCTTACTGACTTACTGTAGTCACCTATTACATAATCTTACTGACTCTCCCAGCCCTACATGACCAGGTTCCATGTACCAGAAGCAGCTTCTGCCTCCTTACTGACTTACTGTAGGCCCCTATTACATAATCTTACTGACTCTCCCAGCCCTACATGACCAGGGTCCATGTACCAGAAGCAGCTTCTGCCTCCTTACTGACTTACTGTAGGCACCTATTACATAATCTTACTGACTCTCCCAGCCCTACATGACCAGGGTCCATGTACCAGAAGCAGCTTCTGCCTCCTTACTGACTTACTGTAGGCCCCTATTACATAATCTTACTGACTCTCCCAGCCCTACATGACCAGGGTCCATGTACCAGAAGCAGCTTCTGCCTCCTTATTGACTTACTGTAGGCCCCTATTTCACAATCTTACTGACTCTCCCAGCCCTACATGACCAGGGTCCATGTACCAGAAGCAGCTTCTGCTTCCTTACTGACTTACTGTAGGCCCCTATTACACAATCTTACTGACTCTCCCAGCCCTACATGACCAGGGTCCATGTACCAGAAGCAGCTTCTGCCTCCTTACTGACTTACTGTAGGGTCTTATTACATAATCTTACTGACTCTCCCAGCCCTACATGACCAGGGTCCATGTACCAGAAGCAGCTTCTGCCTCCTTACTGACTTACTGTAGGCCCCTATTACATAATCTTACTGTCTCTCCCAGCCCTACATGACCAGGGTCCATGTACCAGAAGCAGCTTCTGCCTCCTTACTGACTTACTGTAGGCCCCTATTACATAATCTTACTGACTCTCCCAGCCTTACATGACCAGGGTCCATGTACCAGAAGCAGCTTCTGCCTCCTTACTGACTTACTGTAGTGCCCTATTACATAATCTTACTGACTCTCCCAGCCCTACATGACCAGGGTCCATGTACCAGAAGCAGCTTCTGCCTCCTTACTGACTTACTGTAGGCCCCTATTACGTAATCTTACTGACTCTCCCAGCCCTACATGACCAGGGTCCATGTACCAGAAGCAGCTTCTGCCTCCTTACTGACTTACTGTAGGCCCCTATTACAGAATCTTACTGACTCTCCCAGCCCTACATGACCAGGGTCCATGTACCAGAAGCAGCTTCTGCCTCCTTACTGACTTACTGTAGGCCCCTATTACACAATCTTACTGACTCTCCCAGCCCTACATGACCAGGGTCCATGTACCAGAAGCAGCTTCTGCCTCCTTACTGACTTACTGTAGGCCCCTATTACATAATCTTACTGACTCTCCCAGCCCTACATGACCAGGATCCATGTACCAGAAGCAGCATCTGCCTCCTTACTGACTTACTGTAGGCCCCTATTACATAATCTTACTGACTCTCCCAGCCCTACATGACCAGGGTCCATGTACCAGAAGCAGCTTCTGCCTCCTTACTGACTTACTGTAGGCCCCTATAACATAATCTTACTGACTCTCCCAGCCCTACATGACCAGGGTCCATGTACCAGAAGCAGCTTCTGCCTCCTTACTGACTTACTGTAGGCCCCTATTACATAATATTACTGACTCTCCCAGCCCTACATGACCAGGGTCCATGTACCAGAAGCAGCTTCTGCCTCCTTACTGACTTACTGTAGGCACCTATTACATAATCTTACTGACTCTCCCAGTCCTACATGACCAGGGTCCATGTACCAGAAGCAGCTTCTGCCTCCTTACTGACTTACTGTAGTCCCCTATTACATAATCTTACTGACTCTCCCAGCCCTACATGACCAGGGTCCATGTACCAGAAGCAGCTTTTGCCTCCTTACTGACTTACTGTAGGCACCCTATTACATAATCTTACTGACTCTCCCAGCCCTACATGACCAGGGTCCATGTACCAGAAGCAGCTTCTGCCTCCTTACTGACTTACTGTAGGCCCCTATTTCATAATCTTACTGACTCCCAGCCCTACATGTCCAGGGTCCATGTACCAGAAGCAGCTTCTGCCTCCTTACTGACTTACTGTAGGCCCCTATTACACAATCTTACTGACTCTCCCAGCTCTACATGACCAGGGTCCATGTACCAGAAGCAGCTTCTGCCTCCTTACTGACTTACTGTAGGCCCCTATTACATAATCTTACTGACTCTCCCAGCCCTACATGACCAGGGTCCATGTACCAGAAGCAGCTTCTGCCTCCTTACTGACTTACTGTAGACCCCTATTACATAATCTTACTGACTCTCCCAGCCCTACATGACCAGGATCCATGTACCAGAAGCAGCTTCTGCCTCCTTACTGACGTACTGTAGGCCCCTATTACACAATCTTACTGTCTCTCCCAGCCCTACATGACTAGGGTCCATGTACCAGAAGCAGCTTCTGCCTCCTTACTGACTTACTGTAGTCACCTATTACACAATCTTACTGTCTCTCCCAGCCCTACATGACCAGGGTCCATGTAACAGAAGCAGCTTCTGCCTCCTTACTGACTTACTGTAGTCACCTATTACACAATCTTACTGTCTCTCCCAGCCCTACATGACCAGGGTCCATGTACCAGAAGCATCTTCTGCCTCCTTACTGACTTACTGTAGGCCCCTATTACACAATCTTACTGTCTCTCCCAGCCCTACATGACCAGGGTCCATGTAACAGAAGCAGCTTCTGCCTCCTTACTGACTTACTGTAGTCACCTATTACATAATCTTACTGTCTCTCCCAGCCCTACATGACCAGGGTCCATGTACCAGAAGCAGCTTCTGCCTCCTTACTGACTTACTGTAGGCCCCTATTACATAATCTTACTGACTCTCCCAGCCCTACATGACCAGGGTCCATGTACCAGAAGCAGCTTCTGCCTCCTTACTGACTTACTGTAGGCCCCTATTACATAATCTTACTGACTCTCCCAGCCCTACATGACCAGGGTCAATGTACCAGAAGCAGCTTCTGCCTCCTTTCTGACTTACTGTAGGCACCTATTACATAATCTTACTGACTCTCCCAGCCCTATATGACCAGGGTCAATGTACCAGAAGCCGCTTCTGCCTCCTTACTGACTTACTGTAGGCCCCTATTACACAATCTTACTGACTCTCCCAGCCCTACATGACCAGGGTCCATGTACCAGAAGCCGCTTCTGCCTCCTTACTGACTTACTGTAGCGCCCTATTACAGAATCTTACTGACTCTCCCAGCCCTACATGACCAGGGTCCATGTACCAGAAGCAGCTTCTGCTTCCTTACTGACTTACTGTAGGCCCCTATTACATAATCTTACTGACTCTCCCAGCCCTACATGACCAGGGTCCATGTACCAGAAGCAGCTTCTGCCTCCTTACTGACTTACTGTAGGCCCCTATTACATAATCTTACTGACTCTCTCAGCCCTACATGACCAGGGTCCATGTACCAGAAGCAGCGTCTGCCTCCTTACTGACTTACTGTAGGCCCCTATTACATAATCTTACTGACTCTCCCAGCCCTACATGACCAGGGTCCATGTACCAGAAGCAGCTTCTGCCTCCTTACTGACTTACTGTAGGCCCCTATTTCACAATCTTACTGACTCTCCCAGCCCTACATGACCAGGGTCCATGTACCAGAAGCAGCTTCTGCTTCCTTACTGACTTACTGTAGGGTCTTATTACATAATCTTACTGACTCTCCCAGCCCTACATGACCAGGGTCCATGTACCAGAAGCAGCTTCTGCCTCCTTACTGACTTACTGTAGGCCCCTATTACATAATCTTACTGACTCTCCCAGCCATACATGACCAGGGTCCATGTACCAGAAGCAGCTTCTGCCTCCTTACTGACTTACTGTAGGCCCCTATTACATAATCTTACTGACTCTCCCAGCCTTACATGACCAGGGTCCATGTACCAGAAGCAGCTTCTGCCTCCTTACTGACTTACTGTAGTGCCCTATTACATAATCTTACTGACTCTCCCAGCCCTACATGACCAGGGTCCATGTACCAGAAGCAGCTTCTGCCTCCTTACTGACTTACTGTAGGCCCCTATTACACAATCTTACTGACTCTCCCAGCCCTACATGACCAGGGTCCATGTACCAGAAGCAGCTTCTGCCTCCTTACTGACTTACTGTAGGCCCCTATTACACAATCTTACTGACTCTCCCAGCCCTACATGACCAGGGTCCATGTACCAGAAGCAGCTTCTGCCTCCTTACTGACTTACTGTAGGCCCCTATTACATAATCTTACTGACTCTCCCAGCCCTACATGACCAGGGTCCATGTACCAGAAGCAGCATCTGCCTCCTTACTGACTTACTGTAGGCCCCTATTACATAATCTTACTGACTCTCCCAGCCCTACATGACCAGGGTCCATGTACCAGAAGCAGCTTCTGCCTCCTTACTGACTTACTGTAGGCCCCTATAACATAATCTTACTGACTCTCCCAGCCCTACATGACCAGGGTCCATGTACCAGAAGCAGCTTCTGCCTCCTTACTGACTTACTGTAGGCCCCTATTACATAATCTTACTGACTCTCCCAGCCCTACATGACCAGGGTCCATGTACCAGAAGCAGCTTCTGCCTCCTTACTGACTTACTGTAGGCCCCTATTACATAATCTTACTGACTCTCCCAGCCCTACATGACCAGGGTCCATGTACCAGAAGCAGCTTCTGCCTCCTTACTGACTTACTGTAGGCCCCTATTACATAATCTTACTGACTCTCCCAGCCCTACATGACCAGGATCCATGTACCAGAAGCAGCATCTGCCTCCTTACTGACTTACTGTAGGCCCCTATTACATAATCTTACTGACTCTCCCAGCCCTACATGACCAGGGTCCATGTACCAGAAGCAGCTTCTGCCTCCTTACTGACTTACTGTAGGCCCCTATTACACAATCTTACTGACTCTCCCAGCCCTACATGACCAGGGTCCATGTACCAGAAGCAGCTTCTGCCTCCTTACTGACTTACTGTAGACCCCTATTACACAATCTTACTGACTCTCCCAGCCCTACATGACCAGGGTCCATGTACCAGAAGCAGCTTCTGCCTCCTTACTGACTTACTGTAGGCCCCTATTACATAATCTTATTGACTCTCCCAGCCCTACATGACCAGGATCCATGTACCAGAAGCAGCATCTGCCTCCTTACTGACTTACTGTAGGCCCCTATTACATAATCTTACTGACTCTCCCAGCCCTACATGACCAGGGTCCATGTACCAGAAGCAGCTTCTGCCTCCTTACTGACTTACTGTAGGCCCCTATTACATAATCTTACTGACTCTCCCAGCCCTACATGACCTGGGTCCATGTACCAGAAGCAGCTTCTGCCTCCTTACTGACTTACTGTAGGCCCCTATTACATAATATTACTGACTCTCCCATCCCTACATGACCAGGGTCCATGTACCAGAAGCAGCTTCTGCCTCCTTACTGACTTACTGTAGGCACCTATTACATAATCTTACTGACTCTACCAGCCCTACATGACCAGGGTCCATGTACCAGAAGCAGCTTCTGCCTCCTTACTGACTTACTGTAGGCCCCTATTACATAATCTTACTGACTCCCAGCCCTACATGACCAGGGTCCATGTACCAGAAGCAGCTTCTGCCTCCTTACTGACTTACTGTAGGCCCCTATTACAGAATCTTACTGACTCTCCCAGCTCTACATGACCAGGGTCCATGTACCAGAAGCAGCTTCTGCCTCCTTACTGACTTACTGTAGGCCCCTATTACATAATCTTACTGACTCTCCCAGCCCTACATGACCAGGGTCCATGTACCAGAAGCAGCTTCTGCCTCCTTACTGACTTACTGTAGGCCCCTATTACATAATCTTACTGACTTTCCCAGCCCTACTTGACCAGGGTCCATGTACCAGAAGCAGCTTCTGCCTCCTTACTGACTTACTGTAGACCCCTATTACATAATCTTACTGACTCTCCGAGCCCTACATGACCAGGATCCATGTACCAGAATCAGCTTCTGCCTCCTTACTGACTTACTGTAGGCCCTTATTACATAATCTTACTGACTCTCCCAGCCCTACATGACCAGGGTCCATGTACCAGAAGCAGCTTCTGCCTCCTTACTGACTTACTGTAGGCCCCTATTACACAATCTTACTGTCTCTCCCAGCCCTACATGACCAGGGTCCATGTACCAGAAGCAGCTTCTGCCTCCTTACTGACTTACTGTAGGCCCCTATTACACAATCTTACTGTCTCTCCCAGCCCTACATGACCAGGGTCCATGTACCAGAAGCTGCTTCTGCCTCCTTACTGACTTACTGTAGGCCCCTATTACACAATCTTACTGTCTCTCCCAGCCCTACATGACCAGGGTCCATGTACCAGAAGCAGCTTCTGCCTCCTTACTAACTTACTGTAGTCACCTATTACATAATCTTACTGACTCTCCCAGCCCTACATGACCAGGGTCCATGTACCAGAAGCAGCTTCTGCCTCCTTACTGACTTACTGTAGTCACCTATTACACAATCTTACTGTCTCTCCCAGCCCTACATGACCAGGGTCCATGTACCAGAAGCAGCTTCTTCCTCCTTACTGACTTACTGTAGTCACCTATTACACAATCTTACTGACTCTCCCAGCTGTGCATGACCAGGGTCCATGTACCAGAAGCAGCTTCTTCCTCCTTACTGACTTACTGTAGGCCCCTATTACAGAATCTTACTGACTCTCCCAGCCCTACATGACCATGGTCCATGTACCAGAAGCAGCTTATGCCTCCTTACTGACTTACTGTAGGCCCCTATTACATAATCTTACTGACTCTCCCAGCCCTACATGACCAGGTTCCATGTACCAGAAGCAGCTTCTGCCTCCTTACTGACTTACTGTAGGCCCCTATTACATAATCTTACTGACTCTCCCAGCCCTACATGACCAGGGTCCATGTACCAGAAGCAGCTTCTGCCTCCTTACTGACTTACTGTAGGGTCTTATTACATAATCTTACTGACTCTCCCAGCCTTACATGACCAGGGTCCATGTACCAGAAGCAGCTTCTGCCTCCTTACTGACTTACTGTAGGCCCCTATTACATAATCTTACTGTCTCTCTCAGCCCTACATGACCAGGGTCCATGTACCAGAAGCAGCTTCTGCCTCCTTACTGACTTACTGTAGGCCCCTATTACATAATCTTACTGACTCTCCCAGCCTTACATGACCAGGGTCCATGTACCAGAAGCAGCTTCTGCCTCCTTACTGACTTACTGTAGTGCCCTATTACATAATCTTACTGACTCTCCCAGCCCTACATGACCAGGGTCCATGTACCAGAAGCAGCTTCTGCCTCCTTACTGACTTACTGTAGGCCCCTATTACGTAATCTTACTGACTCTCCCAGCCCTACATGACCAGGGTCCATGTACCAGAAGCAGCTTCTGCCTCCTTACTGACTTACTGTAGGCCCCTATTACAGAATCTTACTGACTCTCCCAGCCCTACATGACCAGGGTCCATGTACCAGAAGCAGCTTCTGCCTCCTTACTGACTTACTGTAGGCCCCTATTACACAATCTTACTGACTCTCCCAGCCCTACATGACCAGGGTCCATGTACCAGAAGCAGCTTCTGCCTCCGTACTGACTTACTGTAGGCCCCTATTACATAATCTTACTGACTCTCCCAGCCCTACATGACCAGGATCCATGTACCAGAAGCAGCATCTGCCTCCTTACTGACTTACTGTAGGCCCCTATTACATAATCTTACTGACTCTCCCAGCCCTACATGACCAGGGTCCATGTACCAGAAGCAGCTTCTGCCTCCTTACTGACTTACTGTAGGCCCCTATAACATAATCTTACTGACTCTCCCAGCCCTACATGACCAGGGTCCATGTACCAGAAGCAGCTTCTGCCTCCTTACTGACTTACTGTAGGCACCTATTACATAATCTTACTGACTCTCCCAGTCCTACATGACCAGGGTCCATGTACCAGAAGCAGCTTCTGCCTCCTTACTGATTTACTGTAGTCCCCTATTACATAATCTTACTGACTCTCCCAGCCCTACATGACCAGGGTCCATGTACCAGAAGCAGCTTTTGCCTCCTTACTGACTTACTGTAGGCACCCTATTACATAATCTTACTGACTCTCCCAGCCCTACATGACCAGGGTCCATGTACCAGAAGCAGCTTCTGCCTCCTTACTGACTTACTGTAGGCCCCTATTTCATAATCTTACTGACTCCCAGCCCTACATGTCCAGGGTCCATGTACCAGAAGCAGCTTCTGCCTCCTTACTGACTTACTGTAGGCCCCTATTACACAATCTTACTGACTCTCCCAGCTCTACATGACCAGGGTCCATGTACCAGAAGCAGCTTCTGCCTCCTTACTGACTTACTGTAGGCCCCTATTACATAATCTTACTGACTCTCCCAGCCCTACATGACCAGGGTCCATGTACCAGAAGCAGCTTCTGCCTCCTTACTGACTTACTGTAGACCCCTATTACATAATCTTACTGACTCTCCCAGCCCTACATGACCAGGGTCCATGTACCAGAAGCAGCTTCTGCCTCCTTACTGACTTACTGTAGACCCCTATTACACAATCTTACTGACTCTCCCAGCCCTACATGACCAGGGTCCATGTACCAGAAGCAGCTTCTGCCTCCTTACTGACTTACTGTAGGCCCCTATTACATAATCTTATTGACTCTCCCAGCCCTACATGACCAGGATCCATGTACCAGAAGCAGCATCTGCCTCCTTACTGACTTACTGTAGGCCCCTATTACATAATCTTACTGACTCTCCCAGCCCTACATGACCAGGGTCCATGTACCAGAAGCAGCTTCTGCCTCCTTACTGACTTACTGTAGGCCCCTATTACATAATATTACTGACTCTCCCAGCCCTACATGACCAGGGTCCATGTACCAGAAGCAGCTTCTGCCTCCTTACTGACTTACTGTAGGCCCCTATTACATAATCTTACTGACTCTCCCATCCCTACATGACCAGGGTCCATGTACCAGAAGCAGCTTCTGCCTCCTTACTGACTTACTGTAGGCACCTATTACATAATCTTACTGACTCTACCAGCCCTACATGACCAGGGTCCATGTACCAGAAGCAGCTTCTGCCTCCTTACTGACTTACTGTAGGCCCCTATTACATAATCTTACTGACTCCCAGCCCTACATGACCAGGGTCCATGTACCAGAAGCAGCTTCTGCCTCCTTACTGACTTACTGTAGGCCCCTATTACAGAATCTTACTGACTCTCCCAGCTCTACATGACCAGGGTCCATGTACCAGAAGCAGCTTCTGCCTCCTTACTGACTTACTGTAGGCCCCTATTACATAATCTTACTGACTCTCCCAGCCCTACATGACCAGGGTCCATGTACCAGAAGCAGCTTCTGCCTCCTTACTGACTTACTGTAGGCCCCTATTACATAATCTTACTGACTTTCCCAGCCCTACTTGACCAGGGTCCATGTACCAGAAGCAGCTTCTGCCTCCTTACTGACTTACTGTAGACCCCTATTACATAATCTTACTGACTCTCCGAGCCCTACATGACCAGGATCCATGTACCAGAATCAGCTTCTGCCTCCTTACTGACTTACTGTAGGCCCCTATTACAGAATCTTACTGACTCTCCCAGCTCTACATGACCAGGGTCCATGTACCAGAAGCAGCTTCTGCCTCCTTACTGACTTACTGTAGGCCCCTATTACATAATCTTACTGACTCTCCCAGCCCTACATGACCAGGGTCCATGTACCAGAAGCAGCTTCTGCCTCCTTACTGACTTACTGTAGGCCCCTATTACATAATCTTACTGACTTTCCCAGCCCTACTTGACCAGGGTCCATGTACCAGAAGCAGCTTCTGCCTCCTTACTGACTTACTGTAGACCCCTATTACATAATCTTACTGACTCTCCGAGCCCTACATGACCAGGATCCATGTACCAGAATCAGCTTCTGCCTCCTTACTGACTTACTGTAGGCCCTTATTACATAATCTTACTGACTCTCCCAGCCCTACATGACCAGGGTCCATGTACCAGAAGCAGCTTCTGCCTCCTTACTGACTTACTGTAGGCCCCTATTACACAATCTTACTGTCTCTCCCAGCCCTACATGACCAGGGTCCATGTACCAGAAGCAGCTTCTGCCTCCTTACTGACTTACTGTAGGCCCCTATTACACAATCTTACTGTCTCTCCCAGCCCTACATGACCAGGGTCCATGTACCAGAAGCTGCTTCTGCCTCCTTACTGACTTACTGTAGGCCCCTATTACACAATCTTACTGTCTCTCCCAGCCCTACATGACCAGGGTCCATGTACCAGAAGCAGCTTCTGCCTCCTTACTAACTTACTGTAGTCACCTATTACATAATCTTACTGACTCTCCCAGCCCTACATGACCAGGGTCCATGTACCAGAAGCAGCTTCTGCCTCCTTACTGACTTACTGTAGTCACCTATTACACAATCTTACTGTCTCTCCCAGCCCTACATGACCAGGGTCCATGTACCAGAAGCAGCTTCTTCCTCCTTACTGACTTACTGTAGTCACCTATTACACAATCTTACTGACTCTCCCAGCTGTGCATGACCAGGGTCCATGTACCAGAAGCAGCTTCTTCCTCCTTACTGACTTACTGTAGGCCCCTATTACAGAATCTTACTGACTCTCCCAGCCCTACATGACCAGGGTCCATGTACCAGAAGCAGCTTATGCCTCCTTACTGACTTACTGTAGGCCCCTATTACATAATCTTACTGACTCTCCCAGCCCTACATGACCAGGTTCCATGTACCAGAAGCAGCTTCTGCCTCCTTACTGACTTACTGTAGGCCCCTATTACATAATCTTACTGACTCTCCCAGCCCTACATGACCAGGGTCCATGTACCAGAAGCAGCTTCTGCCTCCTTACTGACTTACTGTAGGGTCTTATTACATAATCTTACTGACTCTCCCAGCCTTACATGACCAGGGTCCATGTACCAGAAGCAGCTTCTGCCTCCTTACTGACTTACTGTAGGCCCCTATTACATAATCTTACTGTCTCTCTCAGCCCTACATGACCAGGGTCCATGTACCAGAAGCAGCTTCTGCCTCCTTACTGACTTACTGTAGGCCCCTATTACATAATCTTACTGACTCTCCCAGCCTTACATGACCAGGGTCCATGTACCAGAAGCAGCTTCTGCCTCCTTACTGACTTACTGTAGTGCCCTATTACATAATCTTACTGACTCTCCCAGCCCTACATGACCAGGGTCCATGTACCAGAAGCAGCTTCTGCCTCCTTACTGACTTACTGTAGGCCCCTATTACGTAATCTTACTGACTCTCCCAGCCCTACATGACCAGGGTCCATGTACCAGAAGCAGCTTCTGCCTCCTTACTGACTTACTGTAGGCCCCTATTACAGAATCTTACTGACTCTCCCAGCCCTACATGACCAGGGTCCATGTACCAGAAGCAGCTTCTGCCTCCTTACTGACTTACTGTAGGCCCCTATTACACAATCTTACTGACTCTCCCAGCCCTACATGACCAGGGTCCATGTACCAGAAGCAGCTTCTGCCTCCGTACTGACTTACTGTAGGCCCCTATTACATAATCTTACTGACTCTCCCAGCCCTACATGACCAGGATCCATGTACCAGAAGCAGCATCTGCCTCCTTACTGACTTACTGTAGGCCCCTATTACATAATCTTACTGACTCTCCCAGCCCTACATGACCAGGGTCCATGTACCAGAAGCAGCTTCTGCCTCCTTACTGACTTACTGTAGGCCCCTATAACATAATCTTACTGACTCTCCCAGCCCTACATGACCAGGGTCCATGTACCAGAAGCAGCTTCTGCCTCCTTACTGACTTACTGTAGGCACCTATTACATAATCTTACTGACTCTCCCAGTCCTACATGACCAGGGTCCATGTACCAGAAGCAGCTTCTGCCTCCTTACTGATTTACTGTAGTCCCCTATTACATAATCTTACTGACTCTCCCAGCCCTACATGACCAGGGTCCATGTACCAGAAGCAGCTTTTGCCTCCTTACTGACTTACTGTAGGCACCCTATTACATAATCTTACTGACTCTCCCAGCCCTACATGACCAGGGTCCATGTACCAGAAGCAGCTTCTGCCTCCTTACTGACTTACTGTAGGCCCCTATTTCATAATCTTACTGACTCCCAGCCCTACATGTCCAGGGTCCATGTACCAGAAGCAGCTTCTGCCTCCTTACTGACTTACTGTAGGCCCCTATTACACAATCTTACTGACTCTCCCAGCTCTACATGACCAGGGTCCATGTACCAGAAGCAGCTTCTGCCTCCTTACTGACTTACTGTAGGCCCCTATTACATAATCTTACTGACTCTCCCAGCCCTACATGACCAGGGTCCATGTACCAGAAGCAGCTTCTGCCTCCTTACTGACTTACTGTAGACCCCTATTACATAATCTTACTGACTCTCCCAGCCCTACATGACCAGGGTCCATGTACCAGAAGCAGCTTCTGCCTCCTTACTGACTTACTGTAGACCCCTATTACACAATCTTACTGACTCTCCCAGCCCTACATGACCAGGGTCCATGTACCAGAAGCAGCTTCTGCCTCCTTACTGACTTACTGTAGGCCCCTATTACATAATCTTATTGACTCTCCCAGCCCTACATGACCAGGATCCATGTACCAGAAGCAGCATCTGCCTCCTTACTGACTTACTGTAGGCCCCTATTACATAATCTTACTGACTCTCCCAGCCCTACATGACCAGGGTCCATGTACCAGAAGCAGCTTCTGCCTCCTTACTGACTTACTGTAGGCCCCTATTACATAATATTACTGACTCTCCCAGCCCTACATGACCAGGGTCCATGTACCAGAAGCAGCTTCTGCCTCCTTACTGACTTACTGTAGGCCCCTATTACATAATCTTACTGACTCTCCCATCCCTACATGACCAGGGTCCATGTACCAGAAGCAGCTTCTGCCTCCTTACTGACTTACTGTAGGCACCTATTACATAATCTTACTGACTCTACCAGCCCTACATGACCAGGGTCCATGTACCAGAAGCAGCTTCTGCCTCCTTACTGACTTACTGTAGGCCCCTATTACATAATCTTACTGACTCCCAGCCCTACATGACCAGGGTCCATGTACCAGAAGCAGCTTCTGCCTCCTTACTGACTTACTGTAGGCCCCTATTACAGAATCTTACTGACTCTCCCAGCTCTACATGACCAGGGTCCATGTACCAGAAGCAGCTTCTGCCTCCTTACTGACTTACTGTAGGCCCCTATTACATAATCTTACTGACTCTCCCAGCCCTACATGACCAGGGTCCATGTACCAGAAGCAGCTTCTGCCTCCTTACTGACTTACTGTAGGCCCCTATTACATAATCTTACTGACTTTCCCAGCCCTACTTGACCAGGGTCCATGTACCAGAAGCAGCTTCTGCCTCCTTACTGACTTACTGTAGACCCCTATTACATAATCTTACTGACTCTCCGAGCCCTACATGACCAGGATCCATGTACCAGAATCAGCTTCTGCCTCCTTACTGACTTACTGTAGGCCCTTATTACATAATCTTACTGACTCTCCCAGCCCTACATGACCAGGGTCCATGTACCAGAAGCAGCTTCTGCCTCCTTACTGACTTACTGTAGGCCCCTATTACACAATCTTACTGTCTCTCCCAGCCCTACATGACCAGGGTCCATGTACCAGAAGCAGCTTCTGCCTCCTTACTGACTTACTGTAGGCCCCTATTACACAATCTTACTGTCTCTCCCAGCCCTACATGACCAGGGTCCATGTACCAGAAGCAGCTTCTGCCTCCTTACTGACTTACTGTAGGCCCCTATGACACAATCTTACTGTCTCTCCCAGCCCTACATGACCAGGGTCCATGTACCAGAAGCAGCTTCTGCCTCCTTACTAACTTACTGTAGTCACCTATTACATAATCTTACTGACTCTCCCAGCCCTACATGACCAGGGTCCATGTACCAGAAGCAGCTTCTTCCTCCTTACTGACTTACTGTAGTCACCTATTACACAATCTTACTGTCTCTCCCAGCCCTACATGACCAGGGTCCATGTACCAGAAGCAGCTTCTTCCTCCTTACTGACTTACTGTAGTCACCTATTACACAATCTTACTGACTCTCCCAGCTGTGCATGACCAGGGTCCATGTACCAGAAGCAGCTTCTGCCTCCTTACTGACTTACTGTAGTTCCCTATTACACAATCTTACTGACTCTCCTAGCCCTACATGACCAGGGTCCATGTACCAGACGCAGCTTCTGCCTCCTTATTGACTTACTGTAGGCCCCTATTTCACAATCTTACTGACTCTCCCAGCCCTACATGACCAGGGTCCATGTACCAGAAGCAGCTTCTGCTTCCTTACTGACTTACTGTAGGCCCCTATTACACAATCTTACTGACTCTCCCAGCCCTACATGACCAGGGTCCATGTACCAGAAGCAGCTTCTGCCTCCTTACTGACTTACTGTAGGGTCTTATTACATAATCTTACTGACTCTCCCAGCCCTACATGACCAGGGTCCATGTACCAGAAGCAGCTTCTGCCTCCTTACTGACTTACTGTAGGCCCCTATTACATAATCTTACTGTCTCTCCCAGCCCTACATGACCAGGGTCCATGTACCAGAAGCAGCTTCTGCCTCCTTACTGACTTACTGTAGGCCCCTATTACATAATCTTACTGACTCTCCCAGCCTTACATGACCAGGGTCCATGTACCAGAAGCAGCTTCTGCCTCCTTACTGACTTACTGTAGTGCCCTATTACATAATCTTACTGACTCTCCCAGCCCTACATGACCAGGGTCCATGTACCAGAAGCAGCTTCTGCCTCCTTACTGACTTACTGTAGGCCCCTATTACGTAATCTTACTGACTCTCCCAGCCCTACATGACCAGGGTCCATGTACCAGAAGCAGCTTCTGCCTCCTTACTGACTTACTGTAGGCCCCTATTACAGAATCTTACTGACTCTCCCAGCCCTACATGACCAGGGTCCATGTACCAGAAGCAGCTTCTGCCTCCTTACTGACTTACTGTAGGCCCCTATTACACAATCTTACTGACTCTCCCAGCCCTACATGACCAGGGTCCATGTACCAGAAGCAGCTTCTGCCTCCTTACTGACTTACTGTAGGCCCCTATTACATAATCTTACTGACTCTCCCAGCCCTACATGACCAGGATCCATGTACCAGAAGCAGCATCTGCCTCCTTACTGACTTACTGTAGGCCCCTATTACATAATCTTACTGACTCTCCCAGCCCTACATGACCAGGGTCCATGTACCAGAAGCAGCTTCTGCCTCCTTACTGACTTACTGTAGGCCCCTATAACATAATCTTACTGACTCTCCCAGCCCTACATGACCAGGGTCCATGTACCAGAAGCAGCTTCTGCCTCCTTACTGACTTACTGTAGGCCCCTATTACATAATATTACTGACTCTCCCAGCCCTACATGACCAGGGTCCATGTACCAGAAGCAGCTTCTGCCTCCTTACTGACTTACTGTAGGCACCTATTACATAATCTTACTGACTCTCCCAGTCCTACATGACCAGGGTCCATGTACCAGAAGCAGCTTCTGCCTCCTTACTGACTTACTGTAGTCCCCTATTACATAATCTTACTGACTCTCCCAGCCCTACATGACCAGGGTCCATGTACCAGAAGCAGCTTTTGCCTCCTTACTGACTTACTGTAGGCACCCTATTACATAATCTTACTGACTCTCCCAGCCCTACATGACCAGGGTCCATGTACCAGAAGCAGCTTCTGCCTCCTTACTGACTTACTGTAGGCCCCTATTTCATAATCTTACTGACTCCCAGCCCTACATGTCCAGGGTCCATGTACCAGAAGCAGCTTCTGCCTCCTTACTGACTTACTGTAGGCCCCTATTACACAATCTTACTGACTCTCCCAGCTCTACATGACCAGGGTCCATGTACCAGAAGCAGCTTCTGCCTCCTTACTGACTTACTGTAGGCCCCTATTACATAATCTTACTGACTCTCCCAGCCCTACATGACCAGGGTCCATGTACCAGAAGCAGCTTCTGCCTCCTTACTGACTTACTGTAGACCCCTATTACATAATCTTATTGACTCTCCCAGCCCTACATGACCAGGATCCATGTACCAGAAGCAGCATCTGCCTCCTTACTGACTTACTGTAGGCCCCTATTACATAATCTTACTGACTCTCCCAGCCCTACATGACCAGGGTCCATGTACCAGAAGCAGCTTCTGCCTCCTTACTGACTTACTGTAGGCCCCTATTTCACAATCTTACTGACTCTCCCAGCCCTACATGACCAGGGTCCATGTACCAGAAGCAGCTTCTGCTTCCTTACTGACTTACTGTAGGGTCTTATTACATAATCTTACTGACTCTCCCAGCCCTACATGACCAGGGTCCATGTACCAGAAGCAGCTTCTGCCTCCTTACTGACTTACTGTAGGCCCCTATTACATAATCTTACTGACTCTCCCAGCCATACATGACCAGGGTCCATGTACCAGAAGCAGCTTCTGCCTCCTTACTGACTTACTGTAGGCCCCTATTACATAATCTTACTGACTCTCCCAGCCTTACATGACCAGGGTCCATGTACCAGAAGCAGCTTCTGCCTCCTTACTGACTTACTGTAGTGCCCTATTACATAATCTTACTGACTCTCCCAGCCCTACATGACCAGGGTCCATGTACCAGAAGCAGCTTCTGCCTCCTTACTGACTTACTGTAGGCCCCTATTACACAATCTTACTGACTCTCCCAGCCCTACATGACCAGGGTCCATGTACCAGAAGCAGCTTCTGCCTCCTTACTGACTTACTGTAGGCCCCTATTACACAATCTTACTGACTCTCCCAGCCCTACATGACCAGGGTCCATGTACCAGAAGCAGCTTCTGCCTCCTTACTGACTTACTGTAGGCCCCTATTACATAATCTTACTGACTCTCCCAGCCCTACATGACCAGGGTCCATGTACCAGAAGCAGCATCTGCCTCCTTACTGACTTACTGTAGGCCCCTATTACATAATCTTACTGACTCTCCCAGCCCTACATGACCAGGGTCCATGTACCAGAAGCAGCTTCTGCCTCCTTACTGACTTACTGTAGGCCCCTATAACATAATCTTACTGACTCTCCCAGCCCTACATGACCAGGGTCCATGTACCAGAAGCAGCTTCTGCCTCCTTACTGACTTACTGTAGGCCCCTATTACATAATCTTACTGACTCTCCCAGCCCTACATGACCAGGGTCCATGTACCAGAAGCAGCTTCTGCCTCCTTACTGACTTACTGTAGGCCCCTATTACATAATCTTACTGACTCTCCCAGCCCTACATGACCAGGGTCCATGTACCAGAAGCAGCTTCTGCCTCCTTACTGACTTACTGTAGGCCCCTATTACATAATCTTACTGACTCTCCCAGCCCTACATGACCAGGATCCATGTACCAGAAGCAGCATCTGCCTCCTTACTGACTTACTGTAGGCCCCTATTACATAATCTTACTGACTCTCCCAGCCCTACATGACCAGGGTCCATGTACCAGAAGCAGCTTCTGCCTCCTTACTGACTTACTGTAGGCCCCTATTACACAATCTTACTGACTCTCCCAGCCCTACATGACCAGGGTCCATGTACCAGAAGCAGCTTCTGCCTCCTTACTGACTTACTGTAGACCCCTATTACACAATCTTACTGACTCTCCCAGCCCTACATGACCAGGGTCCATGTACCAGAAGCAGCTTCTGCCTCCTTACTGACTTACTGTAGGCCCCTATTACATAATCTTATTGACTCTCCCAGCCCTACATGACCAGGATCCATGTACCAGAAGCAGCATCTGCCTCCTTACTGACTTACTGTAGGCCCCTATTACATAATCTTACTGACTCTCCCAGCCCTACATGACCAGGGTCCATGTACCAGAAGCAGCTTCTGCCTCCTTACTGACTTACTGTAGGCCCCTATTACATAATCTTACTGACTCTCCCAGCCCTACATGACCTGGGTCCATGTACCAGAAGCAGCTTCTGCCTCCTTACTGACTTACTGTAGGCCCCTATTACATAATATTACTGACTCTCCCATCCCTACATGACCAGGGTCCATGTACCAGAAGCAGCTTCTGCCTCCTTACTGACTTACTGTAGGCACCTATTACATAATCTTACTGACTCTACCAGCCCTACATGACCAGGGTCCATGTACCAGAAGCAGCTTCTGCCTCCTTACTGACTTACTGTAGGCCCCTATTACATAATCTTACTGACTCCCAGCCCTACATGACCAGGGTCCATGTACCAGAAGCAGCTTCTGCCTCCTTACTGACTTACTGTAGGCCCCTATTACAGAATCTTACTGACTCTCCCAGCTCTACATGACCAGGGTCCATGTACCAGAAGCAGCTTCTGCCTCCTTACTGACTTACTGTAGGCCCCTATTACATAATCTTACTGACTCTCCCAGCCCTACATGACCAGGGTCCATGTACCAGAAGCAGCTTCTGCCTCCTTACTGACTTACTGTAGGCCCCTATTACATAATCTTACTGACTTTCCCAGCCCTACTTGACCAGGGTCCATGTACCAGAAGCAGCTTCTGCCTCCTTACTGACTTACTGTAGACCCCTATTACATAATCTTACTGACTCTCCGAGCCCTACATGACCAGGATCCATGTACCAGAATCAGCTTCTGCCTCCTTACTGACTTACTGTAGGCCCTTATTACATAATCTTACTGACTCTCCCAGCCCTACATGACCAGGGTCCATGTACCAGAAGCAGCTTCTGCCTCCTTACTGACTTACTGTAGGCCCCTATTACACAATCTTACTGTCTCTCCCAGCCCTACATGACCAGGGTCCATGTACCAGAAGCAGCTTCTGCCTCCTTACTGACTTACTGTAGGCCCCTATTACACAATCTTACTGTCTCTCCCAGCCCTACATGACCAGGGTCCATGTACCAGAAGCTGCTTCTGCCTCCTTACTGACTTACTGTAGGCCCCTATTACACAATCTTACTGTCTCTCCCAGCCCTACATGACCAGGGTCCATGTACCAGAAGCAGCTTCTGCCTCCTTACTAACTTACTGTAGTCACCTATTACATAATCTTACTGACTCTCCCAGCCCTACATGACCAGGGTCCATGTACCAGAAGCAGCTTCTGCCTCCTTACTGACTTACTGTAGTCACCTATTACACAATATTACTGTCTCTCCCAGCCCTACATGACCAGGGTCCATGTACCAGAAGCAGCTTCTTCCTCCTTACTGACTTACTGTAGTCACCTATTACACAATCTTACTGACTCTCCCAGCTGTGCATGACCAGGGTCCATGTACCAGAAGCAGCTTCTTCCTCCTTACTGACTTACTGTAGGCCCCTATTACAGAATCTTACTGACTCTCCCAGCCCTACATGACCAGGGTCCATGTACCAGAAGCAGCTTATGCCTCCTTACTGACTTACTGTAGGCCCCTATTACATAATCTTACTGACTCTCCCAGCCCTACATGACCAGGTTCCATGTACCAGAAGCAGCTTCTGCCTCCTTACTGACTTACTGTAGGCCCCTATTACATAATCTTACTGACTCTCCCAGCCCTACATGACCAGGGTCCATGTACCAGAAGCAGCTTCTGCCTCCTTACTGACTTACTGTAGGGTCTTATTACATAATCTTACTGACTCTCCCAGCCTTACATGACCAGGGTCCATGTACCAGAAGCAGCTTCTGCCTCCTTACTGACTTACTGTAGGCCCCTATTACATAATCTTACTGTCTCTCTCAGCCCTACATGACCAGGGTCCATGTACCAGAAGCAGCTTCTGCCTCCTTACTGACTTACTGTAGGCCCCTATTACATAATCTTACTGACTCTCCCAGCCTTACATGACCAGGGTCCATGTACCAGAAGCAGCTTCTGCCTCCTTACTGACTTACTGTAGTGCCCTATTACATAATCTTACTGACTCTCCCAGCCCTACATGACCAGGGTCCATGTACCAGAAGCAGCTTCTGCCTCCTTACTGACTTACTGTAGGCCCCTATTACGTAATCTTACTGACTCTCCCAGCCCTACATGACCAGGGTCCATGTACCAGAAGCAGCTTCTGCCTCCTTACTGACTTACTGTAGGCCCCTATTACAGAATCTTACTGACTCTCCCAGCCCTACATGACCAGGGTCCATGTACCAGAAGCAGCTTCTGCCTCCTTACTGACTTACTGTAGGCCCCTATTACACAATCTTACTGACTCTCCCAGCCCTACATGACCAGGGTCCATGTACCAGAAGCAGCTTCTGCCTCCTTACTGACTTACTGTAGGCCCCTATTACATAATCTTACTGACTCTCCCAGCCCTACATGACCAGGATCCATGTACCAGAAGCAGCATCTGCCTCCTTACTGACTTACTGTAGGCCCCTATTACATAATCTTACTGACTCTCCCAGCCCTACATGACCAGGGTCCATGTACCAGAAGCAGCTTCTGCCTCCTTACTGACTTACTGTAGGCCCCTATAACATAATCTTACTGACTCTCCCAGCCCTACATGACCAGGGTCCATGTACCAGAAGCAGCTTCTGCCTCCTTACTGACTTACTGTAGGCCCCTATTACATAATATTACTGACTCTCCCAGCCCTACATGACCAGGGTCCATGTACCAGAAGCAGCTTCTGCCTCCTTACTGACTTACTGTAGGCACCTATTACATAATCTTACTGACTCTCCCAGTCCTACATGACCAGGGTCCATGTACCAGAAGCAGCTTCTGCCTCCTTACTGATTTACTGTAGTCCCCTATTACATAATCTTACTGACTCTCCCAGCCCTACATGACCAGGGTCCATGTACCAGAAGCAGCTTTTGCCTCCTTACTGACTTACTGTAGGCACCCTATTACATAATCTTACTGACTCTCCCAGCCCTACATGACCAGGGTCCATGTACCAGAAGCAGCTTCTGCCTCCTTACTGACTTACTGTAGGCCCCTATTTCATAATCTTACTGACTCCCAGCCCTACATGTCCAGGGTCCATGTACCAGAAGCAGCTTCTGCCTCCTTACTGACTTACTGTAGGCCCCTATTACACAATCTTACTGACTCTCCCAGCTCTACATGACCAGGGTCCATGTACCAGAAGCAGCTTCTGCCTCCTTACTGACTTACTGTAGGCCCCTATTACATAATCTTACTGACTCTCCCAGCCCTACATGACCAGGGTCCATGTACCAGAAGCAGCTTCTGCCTCCTTACTGACTTACTGTAGACCCCTATTACATAATCTTACTGACTCTCCCAGCCCTACATGACCAGGGTCCATGTACCAGAAGCAGCTTCTGCCTCCTTACTGACTTACTGTAGACCCCTATTACACAATCTTACTGACTCTCCCAGCCCTACATGACCAGGGTCCATGTACCAGAAGCAGCTTCTGCCTCCTTACTGACTTACTGTAGGCCCCTATTACATAATCTTATTGACTCTCCCAGCCCTACATGACCAGGATCCATGTACCAGAAGCAGCATCTGCCTCCTTACTGACTTACTGTAGGCCCCTATTACATAATCTTACTGACTCTCCCAGCCCTACATGACCAGGGTCCATGTACCAGAAGCAGCTTCTGCCTCCTTACTGACTTACTGTAGGCCCCTATTACATAATATTACTGACTCTCCCAGCCCTACATGACCAGGGTCCATGTACCAGAAGCAGCTTCTGCCTCCTTACTGACTTACTGTAGGCCCCTATTACATAATCTTACTGACTCTCCCATCCCTACATGACCAGGGTCCATGTACCAGAAGCAGCTTCTGCCTCCTTACTGACTTACTGTAGGCACCTATTACATAATCTTACTGACTCTACCAGCCCTACATGACCAGGGTCCATGTACCAGAAGCAGCTTCTGCCTCCTTACTGACTTACTGTAGGCCCCTATTACATAATCTTACTGACTCCCAGCCCTACATGACCAGGGTCCATGTACCAGAAGCAGCTTCTGCCTCCTTACTGACTTACTGTAGGCCCCTATTACAGAATCTTACTGACTCTCCCAGCTCTACATGACCAGGGTCCATGTACCAGAAGCAGCTTCTGCCTCCTTACTGACTTACTGTAGGCCCCTATTACATAATCTTACTGACTCTCCCAGCCCTACATGACCAGGGTCCATGTACCAGAAGCAGCTTCTGCCTCCTTACTGACTTACTGTAGGCCCCTATTACATAATCTTACTGACTTTCCCAGCCCTACTTGACCAGGGTCCATGTACCAGAAGCAGCTTCTGCCTCCTTACTGACTTACTGTAGACCCCTATTACATAATCTTACTGACTCTCCGAGCCCTACATGACCAGGATCCATGTACCAGAATCAGCTTCTGCCTCCTTACTGACTTACTGTAGGCCCTTATTACATAATCTTACTGACTCTCCCAGCCCTACATGACCAGGGTCCATGTACCAGAAGCAGCTTCTGCCTCCTTACTGACTTACTGTAGGCCCCTATTACACAATCTTACTGTCTCTCCCAGCCCTACATGACCAGGGTCCATGTACCAGAAGCAGCTTCTGCCTCCTTACTGACTTACTGTAGGCCCCTATTACACAATCTTACTGTCTCTCCCAGCCCTACATGACCAGGGTCCATGTACCAGAAGCAGCTTCTGCCTCCTTACTGACTTACTGTAGGCCCCTATTACACAATCTTACTGTCTCTCCCAGCCCTACATGACCAGGGTCCATGTACCAGAAGCAGCTTCTGCCTCCTTACTAACTTACTGTAGTCACCTATTACATAATCTTACTGACTCTCCCAGCCCTACATGACCAGGGTCCATGTACCAGAAGCAGCTTCTTCCTCCTTACTGACTTACTGTAGTCACCTATTACACAATCTTACTGTCTCTCCCAGCCCTACATGACCAGGGTCCATGTACCAGAAGCAGCTTCTTCCTCCTTACTGACTTACTGTAGTCACCTATTACACAATCTTACTGACTCTCCCAGCTGTGCATGACCAGGGTCCATGTACCAGAAGCAGCTTCTGCCTCCTTACTGACTTACTGTAGGCCCCTATTACATAATCTTACTGACTCTCCCAGCCCTACATGACCAGGGTCCATGTACCAGAAGCAGCTTCTGCCTCCTTACTGACTTACTGTAGTTCCCTATTACACAATCTTACTGACTCTCCTAGCCCTACATGACCAGGGTCCATGTACCAGACGCAGCTTCTGCCTCCTTATTGACTTACTGTAGGCCCCTATTTCACAATCTTACTGACTCTCCCAGCCCTACATGACCAGGGTCCATGTACCAGAAGCAGCTTCTGCTTCCTTACTGACTTACTGTAGGCCCCTATTACACAATCTTACTGACTCTCCCAGCCCTACATGACCAGGGTCCATGTACCAGAAGCAGCTTCTGCCTCCTTACTGACTTACTGTAGGGTCTTATTACATAATCTTACTGACTCTCCCAGCCCTACATGACCAGGGTCCATGTACCAGAAGCAGCTTCTGCCTCCTTACTGACTTACTGTAGGCCCCTATTACATAATCTTACTGTCTCTCCCAGCCCTACATGACCAGGGTCCATGTACCAGAAGCAGCTTCTGCCTCCTTACTGACTTACTGTAGGCCCCTATTACATAATCTTACTGACTCTCCCAGCCTTACATGACCAGGGTCCATGTACCAGAAGCAGCTTCTGCCTCCTTACTGACTTACTGTAGTGCCCTATTACATAATCTTACTGACTCTCCCAGCCCTACATGACCAGGGTCCATGTACCAAAAGCAGCTTCTGCCTCCTTACTGACTTACTGTAGGCCCCTATTACGTAATCTTACTGACTCTCCCAGCCCTACATGACCAGGGTCCATGTACCAGAAGCAGCTTCTGCCTCCTTACTGACTTACTGTAGGCCCCTATTACAGAATCTTACTGACTCTCCCAGCCCTACATGACCAGGGTCCATGTACCAGAAGCAGCTTCTGCCTCCTTACTGACTTACTGTAGGCCCCTATTACACAATCTTACTGACTCTCCCAGCCCTACATGACCAGGGTCCATGTACCAGAAGCAGCTTCTGCCTCCTTACTGACTTACTGTAGGCCCCTATTACATAATCTTACTGACTCTCCCAGCCCTACATGACCAGGATCCATGTACCAGAAGCAGCATCTGCCTCCTTACTGACTTACTGTAGGCCCCTATTACATAATCTTACTGACTCTCCCAGCCCTACATGACCAGGGTCCATGTACCAGAAGCAGCTTCTGCCTCCTTACTGACTTACTGTAGGCCCCTATAACATAATCTTACTGACTCTCCCAGCCCTACATGACCAGGGTCCATGTACCAGAAGCAGCTTCTGCCTCCTTACTGACTTACTGTAGGCCCCTATTACATAATATTACTGACTCTCCCAGCCCTACATGACCAGGGTCCATGTACCAGAAGCAGCTTCTGCCTCCTTACTGACTTACTGTAGGCACCTATTACATAATCTTACTGACTCTCCCAGTCCTACATGACCAGGGTCCATGTACCAGAAGCAGCTTCTGCCTCCTTACTGACTTACTGTAGTCCCCTATTACATAATCTTACTGACTCTCCCAGCCCTACATGACCAGGGTCCATGTACCAGAAGCAGCTTTTGCCTCCTTACTGACTTACTGTAGGCACCCTATTACATAATCTTACTGACTCTCCCAGCCCTACATGACCAGGGTCCATGTACCAGAAGCAGCTTCTGCCTCCTTACTGACTTACTGTAGGCCCCTATTTCATAATCTTACTGACTCCCAGCCCTACATGTCCAGGGTCCATGTACCAGAAGCAGCTTCTGCCTCCTTACTGACTTACTGTAGGCCCCTATTACACAATCTTACTGACTCTCCCAGCTCTACATGACCAGGGTCCATGTACCAGAAGCAGCTTCTGCCTCCTTACTGACTTACTGTAGGCCCCTATTACATAATCTTACTGACTCTCCCAGCCCTACATGACCAGGGTCCATGTACCAGAAGCAGCTTCTGCCTCCTTACTGACTTACTGTAGACCCCTATTACATAATCTTACTGACTCTCCCAGCCCTACATGACCAGGATCCATGTACCAGAAGCAGCTTCTGCCTCCTTACTGACTTACTGTAGGCCCCTATTACACAATCTTACTGTCTCTCCCAGCCCTACATGACCAGGGTCCATGTACCAGAAGCAGCTTCTGCCTCCTTACTGACTTACTGTAGTCACCTATTACACAATCTTACTGTCTCTCCCAGCCCTACATGACCAGGGTCCATGTAACAGAAGCAGCTTCTGCCTCCTTACTGACTTACTGTAGTCACCTATTACACAATCTTACTGTCTCTCCCAGCCCTACATGACCAGGGTCCATGTACCAGAAGCATCTTCTACCTCCTTACTGACTTACTGTAGGCCCCTATTACACAATCTTACTGTCTCTCCCAGCCCTACATGACCAGGGTCCATGTAACAGAAGCAGCTTCTGCCTCCTTACTGACTTACTGTAGTCACCTATTACATAATCTTACTGTCTCTCCCAGCCCTACATGACCAGGGTCCATGTACCAGAAGCAGCTTCTGCCTCCTTACTGACTTACTGTAGGCCCCTATTACATAATCTTACTGACTCTCCCAGCCCTACATGACCAGGGTCCATGTACCAGAAGCAGCTTCTGCCTCCTTACTGACTTACTGTAGGCCCCTATTACATAATCTTACTGACTCTCCCAGCCCTACATGACCAGGGTCAATGTACCAGAAGCAGCTTCTGCCTCCTTACTGACTTACTGTAGGCACCTATTACATAATCTTACTGACTCTCCCAGCCCTATATGACCAGGGTCAATGTACCAGAAGCCGCTTCTGCCTCCTTACTGACTTACTGTAGGCCCCTATTACACAATCTCACTGACTCTCCCAGCCCTACATGACCAGGGTCCATGTACCAGAAGCCGCTTCTGCCTCCTTACTGACTTACTGTAGCGCCCTATTACAGAATCTTACTGACTCTCCCAGCCCTACATGACCAGGGTCCATGTACCAGAAGCAGCTTCTGCTTCCTAACTGACTTACTGTAGGCCCCTATTACATAATCTTACTGACTCTCCCAGCCCTACATGACCAGGGTCCATGTACCAGAAGCAGCTTCTGCCTCCTTACTGACTTACTGTAGGCCCCTATTACATAATCTTACTGACTCTCTCAGCCCTACATGACCAGGGTCCATGTACCAGAAGCAGCTTCTGCCTCCTTACTGACTTACTGTAGGCCCCTATTACATAATCTTACTGACTCTCCCAGCCCTACATGACCAGGGTCCATGTACCAGAAGCAGCTTCTGCCTCCTTACTGACTTACTGTAGGCCCCTATTTCACAATCTTACTGACTCTCCCAGCCCTACATGACCAGGGTCCATGTACCAGAAGCAGCTTCTGCTTCCTTACTGACTTACTGTAGGGTCTTATTACATAATCTTACTGACTCTCCCAGCCCTACATGACCAGGGTCCATGTACCAGAAGCAGCTTCTGCCTCCTTACTGACTTACTGTAGGCCCCTATTACATAATCTTACTGACTCTCCCAGCCATACATGACCAGGGTCCATGTACCAGAAGCAGCTTCTGCCTCCTTACTGACTTACTGTAGGCCCCTATTACATAATCTTACTGACTCTCCCAGCCTTACATGACCAGGGTCCATGTACCAGAAGCAGCTTCTACCTCCTTACTGACTTACTGTAGTGCCCTATTACATAATCTTACTGACTCTCCCAGCCCTACATGACCAGGGTCCATGTACCAGAAGCAGCTTCTGCCTCCTTACTGACTTACTGTAGGCCCCTATTACACAATCTTACTGACTCTCCCAGCCCTACATGACCAGGGTCCATGTACCAGAAGCAGCTTCTGCCTCCTTACTGACTTACTGTAGGCCCCTATTACACAATCTTACTGACTCTCCCAGCCCTACATGACCAGGGTCCATGTACCAGAAGCAGCTTCTGCCTCCTTACTGACTTACTGTAGGCCCCTATTACATAATCTTACTGACTCTCCCAGCCCTACATGACCAGGGTCCATGTACCAGAAGCAGCATCTGCCTCCTTACTGACTTACTGTAGGCCCCTATTACATAATCTTACTGACTCTCCCAGCCCTACATGACCAGGGTCCATGTACCAGAAGCAGCTTCTGCCTCCTTACTGACTTACTGTAGGCCCCTATAACATAATCTTACTGACTCTCCCAGCCCTACATGACCAGGGTCCATGTACCAGAAGCAGCTTCTGCCTCCTTACTGACTTACTGTAGGCCCCTATTACATAATCTTACTGACTCTCCCAGCCCTACATGACCAGGGTCCATGTACCAGAAGCAGCTTCTGCCTCCTTACTGACTTACTGTAGGCCCCTATTACATAATCTTACTGACTCTCCCAGCCCTACATGACCAGGGTCCATGTACCAGAAGCAGCTTCTGCCTCCTTACTGACTTACTGTAGGCCCCTATTACATAATCTTACTGACTCTCCCAGCCCTACATGACCAGGATCCATGTACCAGAAGCAGCATCTGCCTCCTTACTGACTTACTGTAGGCCCCTATTACATAATCTTACTGACTCTCCCAGCCCTACATGACCAGGGTCCATGTACCAGAAGCAGCTTCTGCCTCCTTACTGACTTACTGTAGGCCCCTATTACACAATCTTACTGACTCTCCCAGCCCTACATGACCAGGGTCCATGTACCAGAAGCAGCTTCTGCCTCCTTACTGACTTACTGTAGACCCCTATTACACAATCTTACTGACTCTCCCAGCCCTACATGACCAGGGTCCATGTACCAGAAGCAGCTTCTGCCTCCTTACTGACTTACTGTAGGCCCCTATTACATAATCTTATTGACTCTCCCAGCCCTACATGACCAGGATCCATGTACCAGAAGCAGCATCTGCCTCCTTACTGACTTACTGTAGGCCCCTATTACATAATCTTACTGACTCTCCCAGCCCTACATGACCAGGGTCCATGTACCAGAAGCAGCTTCTGCCTCCTTACTGACTTACTGTAGGCCCCTATTACATAATATTACTGACTCTCCCAGCCCTACATGACCAGGGTCCATGTACCAGAAGCAGCTTCTGCCTCCTTACTGACTTACTGTAGGCCCCTATTACATAATATTACTGACTCTCCCATCCCTACATGACCAGGGTCCATGTACCAGAAGCAGCTTCTGCCTCCTTACTGACTTACTGTAGGCACCTATTACATAATCTTACTGACTCTACCAGCCCTACATGACCAGGGTCCATGTACCAGAAGCAGCTTCTGCCTCCTTACTGACTTACTGTAGGCCCCTATTACATAATCTTACTGACTCCCAGCCCTACATGACCAGGGTCCATGTACCAGAAGCAGCTTCTGCCTCCTTACTGACTTACTGTAGGCCCCTATTACAGAATCTTACTGACTCTCCCAGCTCTACATGACCAGGGTCCATGTACCAGAAGCAGCTTCTGCCTCCTTACTGACTTACTGTAGGCCCCTATTACATAATCTTACTGACTCTCCCAGCCCTACATGACCAGGGTCCATGTACCAGAAGCAGCTTCTGCCTCCTTACTGACTTACTGTAGGCCCCTATTACATAATCTTACTGACTCTCCGAGCCCTACATGACCAGGATCCATGTACCAGAATCAGCTTCTGCCTCCTTACTGACTTACTGTAGGCCCTTATTACATAATCTTACTGACTCTCCCAGCCCTACATGACCAGGGTCCATGTACCAGAAGCAGCTTCTGCCTCCTTACTGACTTACTGTAGGCCCCTATTACACAATCTTACTGTCTCTCCCAGCCCTAGATGACCAGGGTCCATGTACCAGAAGCAGCTTCTGCCTCCTTACTGACTTACTGTAGGCCCCTATTACACAATCTTACTGTCTCTCCCAGCCCTACATGACCAGGGTCCATGTACCAGAAGCAGCTTCTGCCTCCTTACTGACTTACTGTAGGCCCCTATTACACAATCTTACTGTCTCTCCCAGCCCTACATGACCAGGGTCCATGTACCAGAAGCAGCTTCTGCCTCCTTACTGACTTACTGTAGTCACCTATTACATAATCTTACTGACTCTCCCAGCCCTACATGACCAGGGTCCATGTACCAGAAGCAGCTTCTGCCTCCTTACTGACTTACTGTAGGCCCCTATTACATAATCTTACTGACTCTCCCAGCCCTACATGACCAGGTTCCATGTACCAGAAGCAGCTTCTGCCTCCTTACTGACTTACTGTAGGCCCCTATTACATAATCTTACTGACTCTCCCAGCCCTACATGACCAGGGTCCATGTACCAGAAGCAGCTTCTGCCTCCTTACTGACTTACTGTAGGCACCTATTACATAATCTTACTGACTCTCCCAGCCCTACATGACCAGGGTCCATGTACCAGAAGCAGCTTCTGCCTCCTTACTGACTTACTGTAGGCCCCTATTACATAATCTTACTGACTCTCCCAGCCCTACATGACCAGGGTCCATGTACTAGAAGCAGCTTCTGCCTCCTTATTGACTTACTGTAGGCCCCTATTTCACAATCTTACTGACTCTCCCAGCCCTACATGACCAGGGTCCATGTACCAGAAGCAGCTTCTGCTTCCTTACTGACTTACTGTAGGCCCCTATTACACAATCTTACTGTCTCTCCCAGCCCTACATGACCAGGGTCCATGTACCAGAAGCAGCTTCTGCTTCCTTACTGACTTACTGTAGGCCCCTATTACACAATCTTACTGACTCTCCCAGCCCTACATGACCAGGGTCCATGTACCAGAAGCAGCTTCTGCCTCCTTACTGACTTACTGTAGGGTCTTATTACATAATCTTACTGACTCTCCCAGCCCTACATGACCAGGGTCCATGTACCAGAAGCAGCTTCTGCCTCCTTACTGACTTACTGTAGGCCCCTATTACATAATCTTACTGTCTCTCCCAGCCCTACATGACCAGGGTCCATGTACCAGAAGCAGCTTCTGCCTCCTTACTGACTTACTGTAGGCCCCTATTACATAATCTTACTGACTCTCCCAGCCTTACATGACCAGGGTCCATGTACCAGAAGCAGCTTCTGCCTCCTTACTGACTTACTGTAGTGCCCTATTACATAATCTTACTGACTCTCCCAGCCCTACATGACCAGGGTCCATGTACCAGAAGCAGCTTCTGCCTCCTTACTGACTTACTGTAGGCCCCTATTACAGAATCTTACTGACTCTCCCAGCCCTACATGACCAGGGTCCATGTACCAGAAGCAGCTTCTGCCTCCTTACTGACTTACTGTAGGCCCCTATTACATAATCTTACTGACTCTCCCAGCCCTACATGACCAGGATCCATGTACCAGAAGCAGCATCTGCCTCCTTACTGACTTACTGTAGGCCCCTATTACATAATCTTACTGACTTTCCCAGCCCTACATGACCAGGGTCCATGTACCAGAAGCAGCTTCTGCCTCCTTACTGACTTACTGTAGGCCCCTATAACATAATCTTACTGACTCTCCCAGCCCTACATGACCAGGGTCCATGTACCAGAAGCAGCTTCTGCCTCCTTACTGACTTACTGTAGGCCCCTATTACATAATATTACTGACTCTCCCAGCCCTACATGACCAGGGTCCATGTACCAGAAGCAGCTTCTGCCTCCTTACTGACTTACTGTAGGCACCTATTACATAATCTTACTGACTCTCCCAGTCCTACATGACCAGGGTCCATGTACCAGAAGCAGCTTCTGCCTCCTTACTGACTTACTGTAGTCCCCTATTACATAATCTTACTGACTCTCCCAGCCCTACATGACCAGGGTCCATGTACCAGAAGCAGCTTTTGCCTCCTTACTGACTTACTGTAGGCACCCTATTACATAATCTTACTGACTCTCCCAGCCCTACATGACCAGGGTCCATGTACCAGAAGCAGCTTCTGCCTCCTTACTGACTTACTGTAGGCCCCTATTTCATAATCTTACTGACTCCCAGCCCTACATGTCCAGGGTCCATGTACCAGAAGCAGCTTCTGCCTCCTTACTGACTTACTGTAGGCCCCTATTACACAATCTTACTGACTCTCCCAGCTCTACATGACCAGGGTCCATGTACCAGAAGCAGCTTCTGCCTCCTTACTGACTTACTGTAGGCCCCTATTACATAATCTTACTGACTCTCCCAGCCCTACATGACCAGGGTCCATGTACCAGAAGCAGCTTCTGCCTCCTTACTGACTTACTGTAGACCCCTATTACATAATCTTACTGACTCTCCCAGCCCTACATGACCAGGATCCATGTACCAGAAGCAGCTTCTGCCTCCTTACTGACTTACTGTAGGCCCCTATTACACAATCTTACTGTCTCTCCCAGCCCTACATGACCAGGGTCCATGTACCAGAAGCAGCTTCTGCCTCCTTACTGACTTACTGTAGTCACCTATTACACAATCTTACTGTCTCTCCCAGCCCTACATGACCAGGGTCCATGTAACAGAAGCAGCTTCTGCCTCCTTACTGACTTACTGTAGTCACCTATTACACAATCTTACTGTCTCTCCCAGCCCTACATGACCAGGGTCCATGTACCAGAAGCATCTTCTGCCTCCTTACTGACTTACTGTAGGCCCCTATTACACAATCTTACTGTCTCTCCCAGCCCTACATGACCAGGGTCCATGTAACAGAAGCAGCTTCTGCCTCCTTACTGACTTACTGTAGTCACCTATTACATAATCTTACTGTCTCTCCCAGCCCTACATGACCAGGGTCCATGTACCAGAAGCAGCTTCTGCCTCCTTACTGACTTACTGTAGGCCCCTATTACATAATCTTACTGACTCTCCCAGCCCTACATGACCAGGGTCCATGTACCAGAAGCAGCTTCTGCCTCCTTACTGACTTACTGTAGGCCCCTATTACATAATCTTACTGACTCTCCCAGCCCTACATGACCAGGGTCAATGTACCAGAAGCAGCTTCTGCCTCCTTACTGACTTACTGTAGGCACCTATTACATAATCTTACTGACTCTCCCAGCCCTATATGACCAGGGTCAATGTACCAGAAGCCGCTTCTGCCTCCTTACTGACTTACTGTAGGCCCCTATTACACAATCTTACTGACTCTCCCAGCCCTACATGACCAGGGTCCATGTACCAGAAGCCGCTTCTGCCTCCTTACTGACTTACTGTAGCGCCCTATTACAGAATCTTACTGACTCTCCCAGCCCTACATGACCAGGGTCCATGTACCAGAAGCAGCTTCTGCTTCCTTACTGACTTACTGTAGGCCCCTATTACATAATCTTACTGACTCTCCCAGCCCTACATGACCAGGGTCCATGTACCAGAAGCAGCTTCTGCCTCCTTACTGACTTACTGTAGGCCCCTATTACATAATCTTACTGACTCTCTCAGCCCTACATGACCAGGGTCCATGTACCAGAAGCAGCTTCTGCCTCCTTACTGACTTACTGTAGGCCCCTATTACATAATCTTACTGACTCTCCCAGCCCTACATGACCAGGGTCCATGTACCAGAAGCAGCTTCTGCCTCCTTACTGACTTACTGTAGGCCCCTATTTCACAATCTTACTGACTCTCCCAGCCCTACATGACCAGGGTCCATGTACCAGAAGCAGCTTCTGCTTCCTTACTGACTTACTGTAGGGTCTTATTACATAATCTTACTGACTCTCCCAGCCCTACATGACCAGGGTCCATGTACCAGAAGCAGCTTCTGCCTCCTTACTGACTTACTGTAGGCCCCTATTACATAATCTTACTGACTCTCCCAGCCATACATGACCAGGGTCCATGTACCAGAAGCAGCTTCTGCCTCCTTACTGACTTACTGTAGGCCCCTATTACATAATCTTACTGACTCTCCCAGCCTTACATGACCAGGGTCCATGTACCAGAAGCAGCTTCTGCCTCCTTACTGACTTACTGTAGTGCCCTATTACATAATCTTACTGACTCTCCCAGCCCTACATGACCAGGGTCCATGTACCAGAAGCAGCTTCTGCCTCCTTACTGACTTACTGTAGGCCCCTATTACACAATCTTACTGACTCTCCCAGCCCTACATGACCAGGGTCCATGTACCAGAAGCAGCTTCTGCCTCCTTACTGACTTACTGTAGGCCCCTATTACACAATCTTACTGACTCTCCCAGCCCTACATGACCAGGGTCCATGTACCAGAAGCAGCTTCTGCCTCCTTACTGACTTACTGTAGGCCCCTATTACATAATCTTACTGACTCTCCCAGCCCTACATGACCAGGGTCCATGTACCAGAAGCAGCATCTGCCTCCTTACTGACTTACTGTAGGCCCCTATTACATAATCTTACTGACTCTCCCAGCCCTACATGACCAGGGTCCATGTACCAGAAGCAGCTTCTGCCTCCTTACTGACTTACTGTAGGCCCCTATAACATAATCTTACTGACTCTCCCAGCCCTACATGACCAGGGTCCATGTACCAGAAGCAGCTTCTGCCTCCTTACTGACTTACTGTAGGCCCCTATTACATAATCTTACTGACTCTCCCAGCCCTACATGACCAGGGTCCATGTACCAGAAGCAGCTTCTGCCTCCTTACTGACTTACTGTAGGCCCCTATTACATAATCTTACTGACTCTCCCAGCCCTACATGACCAGGGTCCATGTACCAGAAGCAGCTTCTGCCTCCTTACTGACTTACTGTAGGCCCCTATTACATAATCTTACTGACTCTCCCAGCCCTACATGACCAGGATCCATGTACCAGAAGCAGCATCTGCCTCCTTACTGACTTACTGTAGGCCCCTATTACATAATCTTACTGACTCTCCCAGCCCTACATGACCAGGGTCCATGTACCAGAAGCAGCTTCTGCCTCCTTACTGACTTACTGTAGGCCCCTATTACACAATCTTACTGACTCTCCCAGCCCTACATGACCAGGGTCCATGTACCAGAAGCAGCTTCTGCCTCCTTACTGACTTACTGTAGACCCCTATTACACAATCTTACTGACTCTCCCAGCCCTACATGACCAGGGTCCATGTACCAGAAGCAGCTTCTGCCTCCTTACTGACTTACTGTAGGCCCCTATTACATAATCTTATTGACTCTCCCAGCCCTACATGACCAGGATCCATGTACCAGAAGCAGCATCTGCCTCCTTACTGACTTACTGTAGGCCCCTACTACATAATCTTACTGACTCTCCCAGCCCTACATGACCAGGGTCCATGTACCAGAAGCAGCTTCTGCCTCCTTACTGACTTACTGTAGGCCCCTATTACATAATATTACTGACTCTCCCAGCCCTACATGACCAGGGTCCATGTACCAGAAGCAGCTTCTGCCTCCTTACTGACTTACTGTAGGCCCCTATTACATAATATTACTGACTCTCCCATCCCTACATGACCAGGGTCCATGTACCAGAAGCAGCTTCTGCCTCCTTACTGACTTACTGTAGGCACCTATTACATAATCTTACTGACTCTACCAGCCCTACATGACCAGGGTCCATGTACCAGAAGCAGCTTCTGCCTCCTTACTGACTTACTGTAGGCCCCTATTACATAATCTTACTGACTCCCAGCCCTACATGACCAGGGTCCATGTACCAGAAGCAGCTTCTGCCTCCTTACTGACTTACTGTAGGCCCCTATTACATAATCTTACTGACTCTCCCAGCCCTACATGACCAGGGTCCATGTACCAGAAGCAGCTTCTGCCTCCTTACTGACTTACTGTAGGCCCCTATTACATAATCTTACTGTCTCTCCCAGCCCTACATGACCAGGGTCCATGTACCAGAAGCAGCTTCTGCCTCCTTACTGACTTACTGTAGGCCCCTATTACATAATCTTACTGACTCTCCCAGCCTTACATGACCAGGGTCCATGTACCAGAAGCAGCTTCTGCCTCCTTACTGACTTACTGTAGTGCCCTATTACATAATCTTACTGACTCTCCCAGCCCTACATGACCAGGGTCCATGTACCAGAAGCAGCTTCTGCCTCCTTACTGACTTACTGTAGGCCCCTATTACAGAATCTTACTGACTCTCCCAGCCCTACATGACCAGGGTCCATGTACCAGAAGCAGCTTCTGCCTCCTTACTGACTTACTGTAGGCCCCTATTACATAATCTTACTGACTCTCCCAGCCCTACATGACCAGGATCCATGTACCAGAAGCAGCATCTGCCTCCTTACTGACTTACTGTAGGCCCCTATTACATAATCTTACTGACTCTCCCAGCCCTACATGACTAGGGTCCATGTATCAGAAGCAGCTTCTGCCTCCTTACTGACTTACTGTAGGCCCCTATAACATAATCTTACTGACTCTCCCAGCCCTACATGACCAGGGTCCATGTACCAGAAGCAGCTTCTGCCTCCTTACTGACTTACTGTAGGCCCCTATTACATAATATTACTGACTCTCCCAGCCCTACATGACCAGGGTCCATGTACCAGAAGCAGCTTCTGCCTCCTTACTGACTTACTGTAGGCACCTATTACATAATCTTACTGACTCTCCCAGTCCTACATGACCAGGGTCCATGTACCAGAAGCAGCTTCTGCCTCCTTACTGACTTACTGTAGTCCCCTATTACATAATCTTACTGACTCTCCCAGCCCTACATGACCAGGGTCCATGTACCAGAAGCAGCTTTTGCCTCCTTACTGACTTACTGTAGGCACCCTATTACATAATCTTACTGACTCTCCCAGCCCTACATGACCAGGGTCCATGTACCAGAAGCAGCTTCTGCCTCCTTACTGACTTACTGTAGGCCCCTATTTCATAATCTTACTGACTCCCAGCCCTACATGTCCAGGGTCCATGTACCAGAAGCAGCTTCTGCCTCCTTACTGACTTACTGTAGGCCCCTATTACACAATCTTACTGACTCTCCCAGCTCTACATGACCAGGGTCCATGTACCAGAAGCAGCTTCTGCCTCCTTACTGACTTACTGTAGGCCCCTATTACATAATCTTACTGACTCTCCCAGCCCTACATGACCAGGGTCCATGTACCAGAAGCAGCTTCTGCCTCCTTACTGACTTACTGTAGGCACCTATTACATAATCTTACTGACTCTCCCAGTCCTACATGACCAGGGTCCATGTACCAGAAGCAGCTTCTGCCTCCTTACTGACTTACTGTAGTCCCCTATTACATAATCTTACTGACTCTCCCAGCCCTACATGACCAGGGTCCATGTACCAGAAGCAGCTTTTGCCTCCTTACTGACTTACTGTAGGCACCCTATTACATAATCTTACTGACTCTCCCAGCCCTACATGACCAGGGTCCATGTACCAGAAGCAGCTTCTGCCTCCTTACTGACTTACTGTAGGCCCCTATTTCATAATCTTACTGACTCCCAGCCCTACATGTCCAGGGTCCATGTACCAGAAGCAGCTTCTGCCTCCTTACTGACTTACTGTAGGCCCCTATTACACAATCTTACTGACTCTCCCAGCTCTACATGACCAGGGTCCATGTACCAGAAGCAGCTTCTGCCTCCTTACTGACTTACTGTAGGCCCCTATTACATAATCTTACTGACTCTCCCAGCCCTACATGACCAGGGTCCATGTACCAGAAGCAGCTTCTGCCTCCTTACTGACTTACTGTAGACCCCTATTACATAATCTTACTGACTCTCCCAGCCCTACATGACCAGGATCCATGTACCAGAAGCAGCTTCTGCCTCCTTACTGACTTACTGTAGGCCCCTATTACACAATCTTACTGTCTCTCCCAGCCCTACATGACCAGGGTCCATGTACCAGAAGCAGCTTCTGCCTCCTTACTGACTTACTGTAGTCACCTATTACACAATCTTACTGTCTCTCCCAGCCCTACATGACCAGGGTCCATGTAACAGAAGCAGCTTCTGCCTCCTTACTGACTTACTGTAGTCACCTATTACACAATCTTACTGTCTCTCCCAGCCCTACATGACCAGGGTCCATGTACCAGAAGCATCTTCTGCCTCCTTACTGACTTACTGTAGGCCCCTATTACACAATCTTACTGTCTCTCCCAGCCCTACATGACCAGGGTCCATGTAACAGAAGCAGCTTCTGCCTCCTTACTGACTTACTGTAGTCACCTATTACATAATCTTACTGTCTCTCCCAGCCCTACATGACCAGGGTCCATGTACCAGAAGCAGCTTCTGCCTCCTTACTGACTTACTGTAGGCCCCTATTACATAATCTTACTGACTCTCCCAGCCCTACATGACCAGGGTCCATGTACCAGAAGCAGCTTCTGCCTCCTTACTGACTTACTGTAGGCCCCTATTACATAATCTTACTGACTCTCCCAGCCCTACATGACCAGGGTCAATGTACCAGAAGCAGCTTCTGCCTCCTTACTGACTTACTGTAGGCACCTATTACATAATCTTACTGACTCTCCCAGCCCTATATGACCAGGGTCAATGTACCAGAAGCCGCTTCTGCCTCCTTACTGACTTACTGTAGGCCCCTATTACACAATCTTACTGACTCTCCCAGCCCTACATGACCAGGGTCCATGTACCAGAAGCCGCTTCTGCCTCCTTACTGACTTACTGTAGCGCCCTATTACAGAATCTTACTGACTCTCCCAGCCCTACATGACCAGGGTCCATGTACCAGAAGCAGCTTCTGCTTCCTTACTGACTTACTGTAGGCCCCTATTACATAATCTTACTGACTCTCCCAGCCCTACATGACCAGGGTCCATGTACCAGAAGCAGCTTCTGCCTCCTTACTGACTTACTGTAGGCCCCTATTACATAATCTTACTGACTCTCTCAGCCCTACATGACCAGGGTCCATGTACCAGAAGCAGCTTCTGCCTCCTTACTGACTTACTGTAGGCCCCTATTACATAATCTTACTGACTCTCCCAGCCCTACATGACCAGGGTCCATGTACCAGAAGCAGCTTCTGCCTCCTTACTGACTTACTGTAGGCCCCTATTTCACAATCTTACTGACTCTCCCAGCCCTACATGACCAGGGTCCATGTACCAGAAGCAGCTTCTGCTTCCTTACTGACTTACTGTAGGGTCTTATTACATAATCTTACTGACTCTCCTAGCCCTACATGACCAGGGTCCATGTACCAGAAGCAGCTTCTGCCTCCTTACTGACTTACTGTAGGCCCCTATTACATAATCTTACTGACTCTCCCAGCCATACATGACCAGGGTCCATGTACCAGAAGCAGCTTCTGCCTCCTTACTGACTTACTGTAGGCCCCTATTACATAATCTTACTGACTCTCCCAGCCTTACATGACCAGGGTCCATGTACCAGAAGCAGCTTCTGCCTCCTTACTGACTTACTGTAGTGCCCTATTACATAATCTTACTGACTCTCCCAGCCCTACATGACCAGGGTCCATGTACCAGAAGCAGCTTCTGCCTCCTTACTGACTTACTGTAGGCCCCTATTACACAATCTTACTGACTCTCCCAGCCCTACATGACCAGGGTCCATGTACCAGAAGCAGCTTCTGCCTCCTTACTGACTTACTGTAGGCCCCTATTACACAATCTTACTGACTCTCCCAGCCCTACATGACCAGGGTCCATGTACCAGAAGCAGCTTCTGCCTCCTTACTGACTTACTGTAGGCCCCTATTACATAATCTTACTGACTCTCCCAGCCCTACATGACCAGGGTCCATGTACCAGAAGCAGCATCTGCCTCCTTACTGACTTACTGTAGGCCCCTATTACATAATCTTACTGACTCTCCCAGCCCTACATGACCAGGGTCCATGTACCAGAAGCAGCTTCTGCCTCCTTACTGACTTACTGTAGGCCCCTATAACATAATCTTACTGACTCTCCCAGCCCTACATGACCAGGGTCCATGTACCAGAAGCAGCTTCTGCCTCCTTACTGACTTACTGTAGGCCCCTATTACATAATCTTACTGACTCTCCCAGCCCTACATGACCAGGGTCCATGTACCAGAAGCAGCTTCTGCCTCCTTACTGACTTACTGTAGGCCCCTATTACATAATCTTACTGACTCTCCCAGCCCTACATGACCAGGGTCCATGTACCAGAAGCAGCTTCTGCCTCCTTACTGACTTACTGTAGGCCCCTATTACATAATCTTACTGACTCTCCCAGCCCTACATGACCAGGATCCATGTACCAGAAGCAGCATCTGCCTCCTTACTGACTTACTGTAGGCCCCTATTACATAATCTTACTGACTCTCCCAGCCCTACATGACCAGGGTCCATGTACCAGAAGCAGCTTCTGCCTCCTTACTGACTTACTGTAGGCCCCTATTACACAATCTTACTGACTCTCCCAGCCCTACATGACCAGGGTCCATGTACCAGAAGCAGCTTCTGCCTCCTTACTGACTTACTGTAGACCCCTATTACACAATCTTACTGACTCTCCCAGCCCTACATGACCAGGGTCCATGTACCAGAAGCAGCTTCTGCCTCCTTACTGACTTACTGTAGGCCCCTATTACATAATCTTATTGACTCTCCCAGCCCTACATGACCAGGATCCATGTACCAGAAGCAGCATCTGCCTCCTTACTGACTTACTGTAGGCCCCTACTACATAATCTTACTGACTCTCCCAGCCCTACATGACCAGGGTCCATGTACCAGAAGCAGCTTCTGCCTCCTTACTGACTTACTGTAGGCCCCTATTACATAATATTACTGACTCTCCCAGCCCTACATGACCAGGGTCCATGTACCAGAAGCAGCTTCTGCCTCCTTACTGACTTACTGTAGGCCCCTATTACATAATATTACTGACTCTCCCATCCCTACATGACCAGGGTCCATGTACCAGAAGCAGCTTCTGCCTCCTTACTGACTTACTGTAGGCACCTATTACATAATCTTACTGACTCTACCAGCCCTACATGACCAGGGTCCATGTACCAGAAGCAGCTTCTGCCTCCTTACTGACTTACTGTAGGCCCCTATTACATAATCTTACTGACTCCCAGCCCTACATGACCAGGGTCCATGTACCAGAAGCAGCTTCTGCCTCCTTACTGACTTACTGTAGGCCCCTATTACATAATCTTACTGACTCTCCCAGCCCTACATGACCAGGGTCCATGTACCAGAAGCAGCTTCTGCCTCCTTACTGACTTACTGTAGGCCCCTATTACATAATCTTACTGTCTCTCCCAGCCCTACATGACCAGGGTCCATGTACCAGAAGCAGCTTCTGCCTCCTTACTGACTTACTGTAGGCCCCTATTACATAATCTTACTGACTCTCCCAGCCTTACATGACCAGGGTCCATGTACCAGAAGCAGCTTCTGCCTCCTTACTGACTTACTGTAGTGCCCTATTACATAATCTTACTGACTCTCCCAGCCCTACATGACCAGGGTCCATGTACCAGAAGCAGCTTCTGCCTCCTTACTGACTTACTGTAGGCCCCTATTACAGAATCTTACTGACTCTCCCAGCCCTACATGACCAGGGTCCATGTACCAGAAGCAGCTTCTGCCTCCTTACTGACTTACTGTAGGCCCCTATTACATAATCTTACTGACTCTCCCAGCCCTACATGACCAGGATCCATGTACCAGAAGCAGCATCTGCCTCCTTACTGACTTACTGTAGGCCCCTATTACATAATCTTACTGACTCTCCCAGCCCTACATGACTAGGGTCCATGTACCAGAAGCAGCTTCTGCCTCCTTACTGACTTACTGTAGGCCCCTATAACATAATCTTACTGACTCTCCCAGCCCTACATGACCAGGGTCCATGTACCAGAAGCAGCTTCTGCCTCCTTACTGACTTACTGTAGGCCCCTATTACATAATATTACTGACTCTCCCAGCCCTACATGACCAGGGTCCATGTACCAGAAGCAGCTTCTGCCTCCTTACTGACTTACTGTAGGCACCTATTACATAATCTTACTGACTCTCCCAGTCCTACATGACCAGGGTCCATGTACCAGAAGCAGCTTCTGCCTCCTTACTGACTTACTGTAGTCCCCTATTACATAATCTTACTGACTCTCCCAGCCCTACATGACCAGGGTCCATGTACCAGAAGCAGCTTTTGCCTCCTTACTGACTTACTGTAGGCACCCTATTACATAATCTTACTGACTCTCCCAGCCCTACATGACCAGGGTCCATGTACCAGAAGCAGCTTCTGCCTCCTTACTGACTTACTGTAGGCCCCTATTTCATAATCTTACTGACTCCCAGCCCTACATGTCCAGGGTCCATGTACCAGAAGCAGCTTCTGCCTCCTTACTGACTTACTGTAGGCCCCTATTACACAATCTTACTGACTCTCCCAGCTCTACATGACCAGGGTCCATGTACCAGAAGCAGCTTCTGCCTCCTTACTGACTTACTGTAGGCCCCTATTACATAATCTTACTGACTCTCCCAGCCCTACATGACCAGGGTCCATGTACCAGAAGCAGCTTCTGCCTCCTTACTGACTTACTGTAGACCCCTATTACATAATCTTACTGACTCTCCCAGCCCTACATGACCAGGATCCATGTACCAGAAGCAGCTTCTGCCTCCTTACTGACTTACTGTAGGCCCCTATTACACAATCTTACTGTCTCTCCCAGCCCTACATGACCAGGGTCCATGTACCAGAAGCAGCTTCTGCCTCCTTACTGACTTACTGTAGTCACCTATTACACAATCTTACTGTCTCTCCCAGCCCTACATGACCAGGGTCCATGTAACAGAAGCAGCTTCTGCCTCCTTACTGACTTACTGTAGTCACCTATTACACAATCTTACTGTCTCTCCCAGCCCTACATGACCAGGGTCCATGTACCAGAAGCATCTTCTGCCTCCTTACTGACTTACTGTAGGCCCCTATTACACAATCTTACTGTCTCTCCCAGCCCTACATGACCAGGGTCCATGTAACAGAAGCAGCTTCTGCCTCCTTACTGACTTACTGTAGTCACCTATTACATAATCTTACTGTCTCTCCCAGCCCTACATGACCAGGGTCCATGTACCAGAAGCAGCTTCTGCCTCCTTACTGACTTACTGTAGGCCCCTATTACATAATCTTACTGACTCTCCCAGCCCTACATGACCAGGGTCCATGTACCAGAAGCAGCTTCTGCCTCCTTACTGACTTACTGTAGGCCCCTATTACATAATCTTACTGACTCTCCCAGCCCTACATGACCAGGGTCAATGTACCAGAAGCAGCTTCTGCCTCCTTACTGACTTACTGTAGGCACCTATTACATAATCTTACTGACTCTCCCAGCCCTATATGACCGGGGTCAATGTACCAGAAGCCGCTTCTGCCTCCTTACTGACTTACTGTAGGCCCCTATTACACAATCTTACTGACTCTCCCAGCCCTACATGACCAGGGTCCATGTACCAGAAGCCGCTTCTGCCTCCTTACTGACTTACTGTAGCGCCCTATTACAGAATCTTACTGACTCTCCCAGCCCTACATGACCAGGGTCCATGTACCAGAAGCAGCTTCTGCTTCCTTACTGACTTACTGTAGGCCCCTATTACATAATCTTACTGACTCTCCCAGCCCTACATGACCAGGGTCCATGTACCAGAAGCAGCTTCTGCCTCCTTACTGACTTACTGTAGGCCCCTATTACATAATCTTACTGACTCTCTCAGCCCTACATGACCAGGGTCCATGTACCAGAAGCAGCTTCTGCCTCCTTACTGACTTACTGTAGGCCCCTATTACATAATCTTACTGACTCTCCCAGCCCTACATGACCAGGGTCCATGTACCAGAAGCAGCTTCTGCCTCCTTACTGACTTACTGTAGGCCCCTATTTCACAATCTTACTGACTCTCCCAGCCCTACATGACCAGGGTCCATGTACCAGAAGCAGCTTCTGCTTCCTTACTGACTTACTGTAGGGTCTTATTACATAATCTTACTGACTCTCCCAGCCCTACATGACCAGGGTCCATGTACCAGAAGCAGCTTCTGCCTCCTTACTGACTTACTGTAGGCCCCTATTACATAATCTTACTGACTCTCCCAGCCATACATGACCAGGGTCCATGTACCAGAAGCAGCTTCTGCCTCCTTACTGACTTACTGTAGGCCCCTATTACATAATCTTACTGACTCTCCCAGCCTTACATGACCAGGGTCCATGTACCAGAAGCAGCTTCTGCCTCCTTACTGACTTACTGTAGTGCCCTATTACATAATCTTACTGACTCTCCCAGCCCTACATGACCAGGGTCCATGTACCAGAAGCAGCTTCTGCCTCCTTACTGACTTACTGTAGGCCCCTATTACACAATCTTACTGACTCTCCCAGCCCTACATGACCAGGGTCCATGTACCAGAAGCAGCTTCTGCCTCCTTACTGACTTACTGTAGGCCCCTATTACACAATCTTACTGACTCTCCCAGCCCTACATGACCAGGGTCCATGTACCAGAAGCAGCTTCTGCCTCCTTACTGACTTACTGTAGGCCCCTATTACATAATCTTACTGACTCTCCCAGCCCTACATGACCAGGGTCCATGTACCAGAAGCAGCATCTGCCTCCTTACTGACTTACTGTAGGCCCCTATTACATAATCTTACTGACTCTCCCAGCCCTACATGACCAGGGTCCATGTACCAGAAGCAGCTTCTGCCTCCTTACTGACTTACTGTAGGCCCCTATAACATAATCTTACTGACTCTCCCAGCCCTACATGACCAGGGTCCATGTACCAGAAGCAGCTTCTGCCTCCTTACTGACTTACTGTAGGCCCCTATTACATAATCTTACTGACTCTCCCAGCCCTACATGACCAGGGTCCATGTACCAGAAGCAGCTTCTGCCTCCTTACTGACTTACTGTAGGCCCCTATTACATAATCTTACTGACTCTCCCAGCCCTACATGACCAGGGTCCATGTACCAGAAGCAGCTTCTGCCTCCTTACTGACTTACTGTAGGCCCCTATTACATAATCTTACTGACTCTCCCAGCCCTACATGACCAGGATCCATGTACCAGAAGCAGCATCTGCCTCCTTACTGACTTACTGTAGGCCCCTATTACATAATCTTACTGACTCTCCCAGCCCTACATGACCAGGGTCCATGTACCAGAAGCAGCTTCTGCCTCCTTACTGACTTACTGTAGGCCCCTATTACACAATCTTACTGACTCTCCCAGCCCTACATGACCAGGGTCCATGTACCAGAAGCAGCTTCTGCCTCCTTACTGACTTACTGTAGACCCCTATTACACAATCTTACTGACTCTCCCAGCCCTACATGACCAGGGTCCATGTACCAGAAGCAGCTTCTGCCTCCTTACTGACTTACTGTAGGCACCTATTACATAATCTTACTGACTCTACCAGCCCTACATGACCAGGATCCATGTACCAGAAGCAGCATCTGCCTCCTTACTGACTTACTGTAGGCCCCTATTACATAATCTTACTGACTCTCCCAGCCCTACATGACCAGGGTCCATGTACCAGAAGCAGCTTCTGCCTCCTTACTGACTTTCTGTAGGCCCCTATTACATAATATTACTGACTCTCCCAGCCCTACATGACCAGGGTCCATGTACCAGAAGCAGCTTCTGCCTCCTTACTGACTTACTGTAGGCCCCTATTACATAATATTACTGACTCTCCCATCCCTACATGACCAGGGTCCATGTACCAGAAGCAGCTTCTGCCTCCTTACTGACTTACTGTAGGCACCTATTACATAATCTTACTGACTCTACCAGCCCTACATGACCAGGGTCCATGTACCAGAAGCAGCTTCTGCCTCCTTACTGACTTACTGTAGGCCCCTATTACATAATCTTACTGACTCCCAGCCCTACATGACCAGGGTCCATGTACCAGAAGCAGCTTCTGCCTCCTTACTGACTTACTGTAGGCCCCTATTACAGAATCTTACTGACTCTCCCAGCTCTACATGACCAGGGTCCATGTACCAGAAGCAGCTTCTGCCTCCTTACTGACTTACTGTAGGCCCCTATTACATAATCTTACTGACTCTCCCAGCCCTACATGACCAGGGTCCATGTACCAGAAGCAGCTTCTGCCTCCTTACTGACTTACTGTAGGCCCCTTTTACATAATCTTACTGACTTTCCCAGCCCTACTTGACCAGGGTCCATGTACCAGAAGCAACTTCTGCCTCCTTACTGACTTACTGTAGACCCCTATTACATAATCTTACTGACTCTCCGAGCCCTACATGACCAGGATCCATGTACCAGAATCAGCTTCTGCCTCCTTACTGACTTACTGTAGGCCCTTATTACATAATCTTACTGACTCTCCCAGCCCTACATGACCAGGGTCCATGTACCAGAAGCAGCTTCTGCCTCCTTACTGACTTACTGTAGGCCCCTATTACACAATCTTACTGTCTCTCCCAGCCCTACATGACCAGGGTCCATGTACCAGAAGCAGCTTCTGCCTCCTTACTGACTTACTGTAGGCCCCTATTACACAATCTTACTGTCTCTCCCAGCCCTACATGACCAGGGTCCATGTACCAGAAGCAGCTTCTGCCTCCTTACTGACTTACTGTAGGCCCCTATTACACAATCTTACTGTCTCTCCCAGCCCTACATGACCAGGGTCCATGTACCAGAAGCAGCTTCTGCCTCCTTACTGACTTACTGTAGTCACCTATTACATAATCTTACTGACTCTCCCAGCCCTACATGACCAGGGTCCATGTACCAGAAGCAGCTTCTGCCTCCTTACTGACTTACTGTAGGCCCCTATTACATAATCTTACTGACTCTCCCAGCCCTACATGACCAGGTTCCATGTACCAGAAGCAGCTTCTGCCTCCTTACTGACTTACTGTAGGCCCCTATTACATAATCTTACTGACTCTCCCAGCCCTACATGACCAGGGTCCATGTACCAGAAGCAGCTTCTGCCTCCTTACTGACTTACTGTAGGCACCTATTACATAATCTTACTGACTCTCCCAGCCCTACATGACCAGGGTCCATGTACCAGAAGCAGCTTCTGCCTCCTTACTGACTTACTGTAGGCCCCTATTACATAATCTTACTGACTCTCCCAGCCCTACATGACCAGGGTCCATGTACCAGAAGCAGCTTCTGCCTCCTTACTGACTTACTGTAGGCCCCTATTTCACAATCTTACTGACTCTCCCAGCCCTACATGACCAGGGTCCATGTACCAGAAGCAGCTTCTGCTTCCTTACTGACTTACTGTAGGCCCCTATTACACAATCTTACTGACTCTCCCAGCCCTACATGACCAGGGTCCATGTACCAGAAGCAGCTTCTGCCTCCTTACTGACTTACTGTAGGGTCTTATTACATAATCTTACTGACTCTCCCAGCCCTACATGACCAGGGTCCATGTACCAGAAGCAGCTTCTGCCTCCTTACTGACTTACTGTAGGCCCCTATTACATAATCTTACTGACTCTCCCAGCCCTACATGACCAGGGTCCATGTACCAGAAGCAGCTTCTGCCTCCTTACTGACTTACTGTAGGCCCCTATTACATAATCTTACTGACTCTCCCAGCCTTACATGACCAGGGTCCATGTACCAGAAGCAGCTTCTGCCTCCTTACTGACTTACTGTAGTACCCTATTACATAATCTTACTGACTCTCCCAGCCCTACATGACCAGGGTCCATGTACCAGAAGCAGCTTCTGCCTCCTTAATGACTTACTGTAGGCCCCTATTACGTAATCTTACTGACTCTCCCAGCCCTACATGACCAGGGTCCATGTACCAGAAGCAGCTTCTGCCTCCTTACTGACTTACTGTAGGCCCCTATTACAGAATCTTACTGACTCTCCCAGCCCTACATGACCAGGGTCCATGTACCAGAAGCAGCTTCTGCCTCCTTACTGACTTACTGTAGGCCCCTATTACACAATCTTACTGACTCTCCCAGCCCTACATGACCAGGGTCCATGTACCAGAAGCAGCTTCTGCCTCCTTACTGACTTACTGTAGGCCCCTATTACATAATCTTACTGACTCTCCCAGCCCTACATGACCAGGATCCATGTACCAGAAGCAGCTTCTGCCTCCTTACTGACTTACTGTAGGCCCCTATAACATAATCTTACTGACTCTCCCAGCCCTACATGACCAGGGTCCATGTACCAGAAGCAGCTTCTGCCTCCTTACTGACTTACTGTAGGCCCCTATTACATAATATTACTGACTCTCCCAGCCCTACATGACCAGGGTCCATGTACCAGAAGCAGCTTCTGCCTCCTTACTGACTTACTGTAGGCACCTATTACATAATCTTACTGACTCTCCCAGTCCTACATGACCAGGGTCCATGTACCAGAAGCAGCTTCTGCCTCCTTACTGACTTACTGTAGTCCCCTATTACATAATCTTACTGACTCTCCCAGCCCTACATGACCAGGGTCCATGTACCAGAAGCAGCTTCTGCCTCCTTACTGACTTACTGTAGGCACCCTATTACATAATCTTACTGACTCTCCCAGCCCTACATGACCAGGGTCCATGTACCAGAAGCAGCTTCTGCCTCCTTACTGACTTACTGTAGGCCCCTATTTCATAATCTTACTGACTCCCAGCCCTACATGTCCAGGGTCCATGTACCAGAAGCAGCTTCTGCCTCCTTACTGACTTACTGTAGGCCGCTATTACACAATCTTACTGACTCTCCCAGCTCTACATGACCAGGGTCCATGTACCAGAAGCAGCTTCTGCCTCCTTACTGACTTACTGTAGGCCCCTATTACATAATCTTACTGACTCTCCCAGCCCTACATGACCAGGGTCCATGTACCAGAAGCAGCTTCTGCCTCCTTACTGACTTACTGTAGACCCCTATTACATAATCTTACTGACTCTCCCAGCCCTACATGACCAGGATCCATGTACCAGAAGCAGCTTCTGCCTCCTTACTGACTTACTGTAGGCCCCTATTACACAATCTTACTGTCTCTCCCAGCCCTACATGACCAGGGTCCATGTACCAGAAGCAGCTTCTGCCTCCTTACTGACTTACTGTAGGCCCCTATTACACAATCTTACTGTCTCTCCCAGCCCTACATGACCAGGGTCCATGTAACAGAAGCAGCTTCTGCCTCCTTACTGACTTACTGTAGTCACCTATTACATAATCTTACTGACTCTCCCAGCCCTACATGACCAGGGTCCATGTACCAGAAGCATCTTCTGCCTCCTTACTGACTTACTGTAGGCCCCTATTACACAATCTTACTGTCTCTCCCAGCCCTACATGACCAGGGTCCATGTACCAGAAGCAGCTTCTGCCTCCTTACTGACTTACTGTAGGCCCCTATTACACAATCTTACTGTCTCTCCCAGCCCTACATGACCAGGGTCCATGTAACAGAAGCAGCTTCTGCCTCCTTACTGACTTACTGTAGTCACCTATTACATAATCTTACTGACTCTCCCAGCCCTACATGACCAGGGTCCATGTACCAGAAGCAGCTTCTGCCTCCTTACTGACTTACTGTAGGCCCCTATTACATAATCTTACTGACTCTCCCAGCCCTACATGACCAGGGTCCATGTACCAGAAGCAGCTTCTGCCTCCTTACTGACTTACTGTAGGCCCCTATTACATAATCTTACTGACTCTCCCAGCCCTATATGACCAGGGTCCATGTACCAGAAGCAGCTTCTGCCTCCTTACTGACTTACTGTAGGCACCTATTACATAATCTTACTGACTCTCCCAGCCCTACATGACCAGGGTCCATGTACCAGAAGCCGCTTCTGCCTCCTTACTGACTTACTGTAGGCCCCTATTACACAATCTTACTGACTCTCCCAGCCCTACATGACCAGGGTCCATGTACCAGAAGCAGCTTCTGCTTCCTTACTGACTTACTGTAGCGCCCTATTACAGAATCTTACTGACTCTCCCAGCCCTACATGACCAGGGTCCATGTACCAGAAGCAGCTTCTGCCTCCTTACTGACTTACTGTAGGCCCCTATTACATAATCTTACTGACTCTCTCAGCCCTACATGACCAGGGTCCATGTACCAGAAGCAGCTTCTGCCTCCTTACTGACTTACTGTAGGCCCCTATTACATAATCTTACTGACTCTCCCAGCCCTACATGACCAGGGTCCATGTACCAGAAGCAGCTTCTGCCTCCTTACTGACTTACTGTAGGCCCCTATTTCACAATCTTACTGACTCTCCCAGCCCTACATGACCAGGGTCCATGTACCAGAAGCAGCTTCTGCTTCCTTACTGACTTACTGTAGGGTCTTATTACATAATATTACTGACTCTCCCAGCCCTACATGACCAGGGTCCATGTACCAGAAGCAGCTTCTGCCTCCTTACTGACTTACTGTAGGCCCCTATTACAGAATCTTACTGACTCTCCCAGCCCTACATGACCAGGGTCCATGTACCAGAAGCAGCTTCTGCCTCCTTACTGACTTACTGTAGGCCCCTATTACATAATCTTACTGACTCTCTCAGCCCTACATGACCAGGGTCCATGTACCAGAAGCAGCTTCTGCCTCCTTACTGACTTACTGTAGGCCCCTATTACATAATCTTACGGACTCTCCCAGCCCTACATGACCTGGGTCCATGTACCAGAAGCAGCTTCTGCCTCCTTACTGACTTACTGTAGGCCCCTATTACACAATCTTACTGACTCTCCCAGCCCTACATGACCAGGGTCCATGTACCAGAAGCAGCTTCTGCCTCCTTACTGACTTACTGTAGGCACCCTATTACATAATCTTACTGACTCTCCCAGCCCTACATGACCAGGGTCCATGTACCAGAAGCAGCTTCTGCCTCCTTACTGACTTACTGTAGGCCCCTATTACATAATCTTACTGACTCTCCCAGCCTTACATGACCAGGGTCCATGTACCAGAAGCAGCTTCTGCCTCCTTACTGACTTACTGTAGGCCCCTATTACAGAATCTTACTGACTCTCCCAGCCCTACATGTCCAGGGTCCATGTACCAGAAGCAGCTTCTGCCTCCTTACTGACTTACTGTAGGGCCCTATTACATAATCTTACTGACTCTCCCAGCCCTACATGACCAGGGTCCATGTACCAGAAGCAGCTTCTGTCTCCTTACTGACTTACTGTAGGCCCCTATTACATAATCTTACTGACTCTACGAGCCCTACATGACCAGGGTCCATGGTACCAGAAGCAGCTTCTGCCTCCTTACTGACTTACTGTAGGCCCCTATTACATAATCTTACTGACTCTCCCAGCCCTACATGACCAGGGTCCATGTACCAGAAGCAGCTTCTGCCTCCTTACTGACTTACTGTAGGCCCCTATTACATAATCTTACTGACTCTCCCAGCCCTACATGACCAGGGTCCATGTACCAGAAGCAGCTTTTGCCTCCTTACTGACTTACTGTAGGCACCCTATTACATAATCTTACTGACTCTCCCAGCCCTACATGACCAGGGTCCATGTACCAGAAGCAGCTTCTGCCTCCTTACTGACTTACTGTAGGCCCCTATTTCATAATCTTACTGACTCCCAGCCCTATATGTCCAGGGTCCATGTACCAGAAGCAGCTTCTGCCTCCTTACTGACTTACTGTAGGCCCCTATTACACAATCTTACTGACTCTCCCAGCTCTACATGACCAGGGTCCATGTACCAGAAGCAGCTTCTGCCTCCTTACTGACTTACTGTAGGCCCCTATTACATAATCTTACTGACTCTCCCAGCCCTACATGACCAGGGTCCATGTACCAGAAGCAGCTTCTGCCTCCTTACTGACTTACTGTAGACCCCTATTACATAATCTTACTGACTCTCCCAGCCCTACATGACCAGGATCCATGTACCAGAAGCAGCTTCTGCCTCCTTACTGACTTACTGTAGGCCCCTATTACACAATCTTACTGTCTCTCCCAGCCCTACATGACCAGGGTCCATGTACCAGAAGCAGCTTCTGCCTCCTTACTGACTTACTGTAGTCACCTATTACACAATCTTACTGTCTCTCCCAGCCCTACATGACCAGGGTCCATGTAACAGAAGCAGCTTCTGCCTCCTTACTGACTTACTGTAGTCACCTATTACACAATCTTACTGTCTCTCCCAGCCCTACATGACCAGGGTCCATGTACCAGAAGCATCTTCTGCCTCCTTACTGACTTACTGTAGGCCCCTATTACACAATCTTACTGTCTCTCCCAGCCCTACATGACCAGGGTCCATGTAACAGAAGCAGCTTCTGCCTCCTTACTGACTTACTGTAGTCACCTATTACATAATCTTACTGTCTCTCCCAGCCCTACATGACCAGGGTCCATGTACCAGAAGCAGCTTCTGCCTCCTTACTGACTTACTGTAGGCCCCTATTACATAATCTTACTGACTCTCCCAGCCCTACATGACCAGGGTCCATGTACCAGAAGCAGCTTCTGCCTCCTTACTGACTTACTGTAGGCCCCTATTACATAATCTTACTGACTCTCCCAGCCCTACATGACCAGGGTCAATGTACCAGAAGCAGCTTCTGCCTCCTTACTGACTTACTGTAGGCACCTATTACATAATCTTACTGACTCTCCCAGCCCTATATGACCAGGGTCAATGTACCAGAAGCCGCTTCTGCCTCCTTACTGACTTACTGTAGGCCCCTATTACACAATCTTACTGACTCTCCCAGCCCTACATGACCAGGGTCCATGTACCAGAAGCCGCTTCTGCCTCCTTACTGACTTACTGTAGCGCCCTATTACAGAATCTTACTGACTCTCCCAGCCCTACATGACCAGGGTCCATGTACCAGAAGCAGCTTCTGCTTCCTTACTGACTTACTGTAGGCCCCTATTACATAATCTTACTGACTCTCCCAGCCCTACATGACCAGGGTCCATGTACCAGAAGCAGCTTCTGCCTCCTTACTGACTTACTGTAGGCCCCTATTACATAATCTTACTGACTCTCTCAGCCCTACATGACCAGGGTCCATGTACCAGAAGCAGCTTCTGCCTCCTTACTGACTTACTGTAGGCCCCTATTACATAATCTTACTGACTCTCCCAGCCCTACATGACCAGGGTCCATGTACCAGAAGCAGCTTCTGCCTCCTTACTGACTTACTGTAGGCCCCTATTTCACAATCTTACTGACTCTCCCAGCCCTACATGACCAGGGTCCATGTACCAGAAGCAGCTTCTGCTTCCTTACTGACTTACTGTAGGGTCTTATTACATAATCTTACTGACTCTCCCAGCCCTACATGACCAGGGTCCATGTACCAGAAGCAGCTTCTGCCTCCTTACTGACTTACTGTAGGCCCCTATTACATAATCTTACTGACTCTCCCAGCCATACATGACCAGGGTCCATGTACCAGAAGCAGCTTCTGCCTCCTTACTGACTTACTGTAGGCCCCTATTACATAATCTTACTGACTCTCCCAGCCTTACATGACCAGGGTCCATGTACCAGAAGCAGCTTCTGCCTCCTTACTGACTTACTGTAGTGCCCTATTACATAATCTTACTGACTCTCCCAGCCCTACATGACCAGGGTCCATGTACCAGAAGCAGCTTCTGCCTCCTTACTGACTTACTGTAGGCCCCTATTACACAATCTTACTGACTCTCCCAGCCCTACATGACCAGGGTCCATGTACCAGAAGCAGCTTCTGCCTCCTTACTGACTTACTGTAGGCCCCTATTACACAATCTTACTGACTCTCCCAGCCCTACATGACCAGGGTCCATGTACCAGAAGCAGCTTCTGCCTCCTTACTGACTTACTGTAGGCCCCTATTACATAATCTTACTGACTCTCCCAGCCCTACATGACCAGGGTCCATGTACCAGAAGCAGCATCTGCCTCCTTACTGACTTACTGTAGGCCCCTATTACATAATCTTACTGACTCTCCCAGCCCTACATGACCAGGGTCCATGTACCAGAAGCAGCTTCTGCCTCCTTACTGACTTACTGTAGGCCCCTATAACATAATCTTACTGACTCTCCCAGCCCTACATGACCAGGGTCCATGTACCAGAAGCAGCTTCTGCCTCCTTACTGACTTACTGTAGGCCCCTATTACATAATCTTACTGACTCTCCCAGCCCTACATGACCAGGGTCCATGTACCAGAAGCAGCTTCTGCCTCCTTACTGACTTACTGTAGGCCCCTATTACATAATCTTACTGACTCTCCCAGCCCTACATGACCAGGGTCCATGTACCAGAAGCAGCTTCTGCCTCCTTACTGACTTACTGTAGGCCCCTATTACATAATCTTACTGACTCTCCCAGCCCTACATGACCAGGATCCATGTACCAGAAGCAGCATCTGCCTCCTTACTGACTTACTGTAGGCCCCTATTACATAATCTTACTGACTCTCCCAGCCCTACATGACCAGGGTCCATGTACCAGAAGCAGCTTCTGCCTCCTTACTGACTTACTGTAGGCCCCTATTACACAATCTTACTGACTCTCCCAGCCCTACATGACCAGGGTCCATGTACCAGAAGCAGCTTCTGCCTCCTTACTGACTTACTGTAGACCCCTATTACACAATCTTACTGACTCTCCCAGCCCTACATGACCAGGGTCCATGTACCAGAAGCAGCTTCTGCCTCCTTACTGACTTACTGTAGGCCCCTATTACATAATCTTATTGACTCTCCCAGCCCTACATGACCAGGATCCATGTACCAGAAGCAGCATCTGCCTCCTTACTGACTTACTGTAGGCCCCTATTACATAATCTTACTGACTCTCCCAGCCCTACATGACCAGGGTCCATGTACCAGAAGCAGCTTCTGCCTCCTTACTGACTTACTGTAGGCCCCTATTACATAATATTACTGACTCTCCCAGCCCTACATGACCAGGGTCCATGTACCAGAAGCAGCTTCTGCCTCCTTACTGACTTACTGTAGGCCCCTATTACATAATATTACTGACTCTCCCATCCCTACATGACCAGGGTCCATGTACCAGAAGCAGCTTCTGCCTCCTTACTGACTTACTGTATGCACCTATTACATAATCTTACTGACTCTACCAGCCCTACATGACCAGGGTCCATGTACCAGAAGCAGCTTCTGCCTCCTTACTGACTTACTGTAGGCCCCTATTACATAATCTTACTGACTCCCAGCCCTACATGACCAGGGTCCATGTACCAGAAGCAGCTTCTGCCTCCTTACTGACTTACTGTAGGCCCCTATTACAGAATCTTACTGACTCTCCCAGCTCTACATGACCAGGGTCCATGTACCAGAAGCAGCTTCTGCCTCCTTACTGACTTACTGTAGGCCCCTATTACATAATCTTACTGACTCTCCCAGCCCTACATGACCAGGGTCCATGTACCAGAAGCAGCTTCTGCCTCCTTACTGACTTACTGTAGGCCCCTTTTACATAATCTTTCTGACTTTCCCAGCCCTACTTGACCAGGGTCCATGTACCAGAAGCAGCTTCTGCCTCCTTACTGACTTACTGTAGACCCCTATTACATAATCTTACTGACTCTCCGAGCCCTACATGACCAGGATCCATGTACCAGAATCAGCTTCTGCCTCCTTACTGACTTACTGTAGGCCCTTATTACATAATCTTACTGACTCTCCCAGCCCTACATGACCAGGGTCCATGTACCAGAAGCAGCTTCTGCCTCCTTACTGACTTACTGTAGGCCCCTATTACACAATCTTACTGTCTCTCCCAGCCCTACATGACCAGGGTCCATGTACCAGAAGCAGCCTCTGCCTCCTTACTGACTTACTGTAGGCCCCTATTACACAATCTTACTGTCTCTCCCAGCCCTACATGACCAGGGTCCATGTACCAGAAGCAGCTTCTGCCTCCTTACTGACTTACTGTAGGCCCCTATTACACAATCTTACTGTCTCTCCCAGCCCTACATGACCAGGGTCCATGTACCAGAAGCAGCTTCTGCCTCCTTACTGACTTACTGTAGTCACCTATTACATAATCTTACTGACTCTCCCAGCCCTACATGACCAGGGTCCATGTACCAGAAGCAGCTTCTGCCTCCTTACTGACTTACTGTAGGCCCCTATTACATAATCTTACTGACTCTCCCAGCCCTACATGACCAGGTTCCATGTACCAGAAGCAGCTTCTGCCTCCTTACTGACTTACTGTAGGCCCCTATTACATAATCTTACTGACTCTCCCAGCCCTACATGACCAGGGTCCATGTACCAGAAGCAGCTTCTGCCTCCTTACTGACTTACTGTAGGCACCTATTACATAATCTTACTGACTCTCCCAGCCCTACATGACCAGGGTCCATGTACCAGAAGCAGCTTCTGCCTCCTTACTGACTTACTGTAGGCCCCTATTACATAATCTTACTGACTCTCCCAGCCCTACATGACCAGGGTCCATGTACCAGAAGCAGCTTCTGCCTCCTTACTGACTTACTGTAGGCCCCTATTTCACAATCTTACTGACTCTCCCAGCCCTACATGACCAGGGTCCATGTACCAGAAGCAGCTTCTGCTTCCTTACTGACTTACTGTAGGCCCCTATTACACAATCTTACTGACTCTCCCAGCCCTACATGACCAGGGTCCATGTACCAGAAGCAGCTTCTGCCTCCTTACTGACTTACTGTAGGCCCCTATTACATAATCTTACTGACTCTCTCAGCCCTACATGACCAGGGTCCATGTACCAGAAGCAGCTTCTGCCTCCTTACTGACTTACTGTAGGCCCCTATTACATAATCTTACTGACTCTCCCAGCCCTACATGACCAGGGTCCATGTACCAGAAGCAGCTTCTGCCTCCTTACTGACTTACTGTAGGCCCCTATTTCACAATCTTACTGACTCTCCCAGCCCTACATGACCAGGGTCCATGTACCAGAAGCAGCTTCTGCTTCCTTACTGACTTACTGTAGGGTCTTATTACATAATCTTACTGACTCTCCCAGCCCTACATGACCAGGGTCCATGTACCAGAAGCAGCTTCTGCCTCCTTACTGACTTACTGTAGGCCCCTATTACATAATCTTACTGACTCTCCCAGCCATACATGACCAGGGTCCATGTACCAGAAGCAGCTTCTGCCTCCTTACTGACTTACTGTAGGCCCCTATTACATAATCTTACTGACTCTCCCAGCCTTACATGACCAGGGTCCATGTACCAGAAGCAGCTTCTGCCTCCTTACTGACTTACTGTAGTGCCCTATTACATAATCTTACTGACTCTCCCAGCCCTACATGACCAGGGTCCATGTACCAGAAGCAGCTTCTGCCTCCTTACTGACTTACTGTAGGCCCCTATTACACAATCTTACTGACTCTCCCAGCCCTACATGACCAGGGTCCATGTACCAGAAGCAGCTTCTGCCTCCTTACTGACTTACTGTAGGCCCCTATTACACAATCTTACTGACTCTCCCAGCCCTACATGACCAGGGTCCATGTACCAGAAGCAGCTTCTGCCTCCTTACTGACTTACTGTAGGCCCCTATTACATAATCTTACTGACTCTCCCAGCCCTACATGACCAGGGTCCATGTACCAGAAGCAGCATCTGCCTCCTTACTGACTTACTGTAGGCCCCTATTACATAATCTTACTGACTCTCCCAGCCCTACATGACCAGGGTCCATGTACCAGAAGCAGCTTCTGCCTCCTTACTGACTTACTGTAGGCCCCTATAACATAATCTTACTGACTCTCCCAGCCCTACATGACCAGGGTCCATGTACCAGAAGCAGCTTCTGCCTCCTTACTGACTTACTGTAGGCCCCTATTACATAATCTTACTGACTCTCCCAGCCCTACATGACCAGGGTCCATGTACCAGAAGCAGCTTCTGCCTCCTTACTGACTTACTGTAGGCCCCTATTACATAATCTTACTGACTCTCCCAGCCCTACATGACCAGGGTCCATGTACCAGAAGCAGCTTCTGCCTCCTTACTGACTTACTGTAGGCCCCTATTACATAATCTTACTGACTCTCCCAGCCCTACATGACCAGGATCCATGTACCAGAAGCAGCATCTGCCTCCTTACTGACTTACTGTAGGCCCCTATTACATAATCTTACTGACTCTCCCAGCCCTACATGACCAGGGTCCATGTACCAGAAGCAGCTTCTGCCTCCTTACTGACTTACTGTAGGCCCCTATTACACAATCTTACTGACTCTCCCAGCCCTACATGACCAGGGTCCATGTACCAGAAGCAGCTTCTGCCTCCTTACTGACTTACTGTAGACCCCTATTACACAATCTTACTGACTCTCCCAGCCCTACATGACCAGGGTCCATGTACCAGAAGCAGCTTCTGCCTCCTTACTGACTTACTGTAGGCCCCTATTACATAATCTTATTGACTCTCCCAGCCCTACATGACCAGGATCCATGTACCAGAAGCAGCATCTGCCTCCTTACTGACTTACTGTAGGCCCCTATTACATAATCTTACTGACTCTCCCAGCCCTACATGACCAGGGTCCATGTACCAGAAGCAGCTTCTGCCTCCTTACTGACTTACTGTAGGCCCCTATTACATAATATTACTGACTCTCCCAGCCCTACATGACCAGGGTCCATGTACCAGAAGCAGCTTCTGCCTCCTTACTGACTTACTGTAGGCCCCTATTACATAATATTACTGACTCTCCCATCCCTACATGACCAGGGTCCATGTACCAGAAGCAGCTTCTGCCTCCTTACTGACTTACTGTATGCACCTATTACATAATCTTACTGACTCTACCAGCCCTACATGACCAGGGTCCATGTACCAGAAGCAGCTTCTGCCTCCTTACTGACTTACTGTAGGCCCCTATTACATAATCTTACTGACTCCCAGCCCTACATGACCAGGGTCCATGTACCAGAAGCAGCTTCTGCCTCCTTACTGACTTACTGTAGGCCCCTATTACAGAATCTTACTGACTCTCCCAGCTCTACATGACCAGGGTCCATGTACCAGAAGCAGCTTCTGCCTCCTTACTGACTTACTGTAGGCCCCTATTACATAATCTTACTGACTCTCCCAGCCCTACATGACCAGGGTCCATGTACCAGAAGCAGCTTCTGCCTCCTTACTGACTTACTGTAGGCCCCTTTTACATAATCTTTCTGACTTTCCCAGCCCTACTTGACCAGGGTCCATGTACCAGAAGCAGCTTCTGCCTCCTTACTGACTTACTGTAGACCCCTATTACATAATCTTACTGACTCTCCGAGCCCTACATGACCAGGATCCATGTACCAGAATCAGCTTCTGCCTCCTTACTGACTTACTGTAGGCCCTTATTACATAATCTTACTGACTCTCCCAGCCCTACATGACCAGGGTCCATGTACCAGAAGCAGCTTCTGCCTCCTTACTGACTTACTGTAGGCCCCTATTACACAATCTTACTGTCTCTCCCAGCCCTACATGACCAGGGTCCATGTACCAGAAGCAGCCTCTGCCTCCTTACTGACTTACTGTAGGCCCCTATTACACAATCTTACTGTCTCTCCCAGCCCTACATGACCAGGGTCCATGTACCAGAAGCAGCTTCTGCCTCCTTACTGACTTACTGTAGGCCCCTATTACACAATCTTACTGTCTCTCCCAGCCCTACATGACCAGGGTCCATGTACCAGAAGCAGCTTCTGCCTCCTTACTGACTTACTGTAGTCACCTATTACATAATCTTACTGACTCTCCCAGCCCTACATGACCAGGGTCCATGTACCAGAAGCAGCTTCTGCCTCCTTACTGACTTACTGTAGGCCCCTATTACATAATCTTACTGACTCTCCCAGCCCTACATGACCAGGTTCCATGTACCAGAAGCAGCTTCTGCCTCCTTACTGACTTACTGTAGGCCCCTATTACATAATCTTACTGACTCTCCCAGCCCTACATGACCAGGGTCCATGTACCAGAAGCAGCTTCTGCCTCCTTACTGACTTACTGTAGGCACCTATTACATAATCTTACTGACTCTCCCAGCCCTACATGACCAGGGTCCATGTACCAGAAGCAGCTTCTGCCTCCTTACTGACTTACTGTAGGCCCCTATTACATAATCTTACTGACTCTCCCAGCCCTACATGACCAGGGTCCATGTACCAGAAGCAGCTTCTGCCTCCTTACTGACTTACTGTAGGCCCCTATTTCACAATCTTACTGACTCTCCCAGCCCTACATGACCAGGGTCCATGTACCAGAAGCAGCTTCTGCTTCCTTACTGACTTACTGTAGGCCCCTATTACACAATCTTACTGACTCTCCCAGCCCTACATGACCAGGGTCCATGTACCAGAAGCAGCTTCTGCCTCCTTACTGACTTACTGTAGGGTCTTATTACATAATCTTACTGACTCTCCCAGCCCTACATGACCAGGGTCCATGTACCAGAAGCAGCTTCTGCCTCCTTACTGACTTACTGTAGGCCCCTATTACATAATCTTACTGACTCTCCCAGCCCTACATGACCAGGGTCCATGTACCAGAAGCAGCTTCTGCCTCCTTACTGACTTACTGTAGGCCCCTATTACATAATCTTACTGACTCTCCCAGCCTTACATGACCAGGGTCCATGTACCAGAAGCAGCTTCTGCCTCCTTACTGACTTACTGTAGTACCCTATTACATAATCTTACTGACTCTCCCAGCCCTACATGACCAGGGTCCATGTACCAGAAGCAGCTTCTGCCTCCTCACTGACTTACTGTAGGCCCCTATTACGTAATCTTACTGACTCTCCCAGCCCTACATGACCAGGGTCCATGTACCAGAAGCAGCTTCTGCCTCCTTACTGACTTACTGTAGGCCCCTATTACAGAATCTTACTGACTCTCCCAGCCCTACATGACCAGGGTCCATGTACCAGAAGCAGCTTCTGCCTCCTTACTGACTTACTGTAGGCCCCTATTACACAATCTTACTGACTCTCCCAGCCCTACATGACCAGGGTCCATGTACCAGAAGCAGCTTCTGCCTCCTTACTGACTTACTGTAGGCCCCTATTACATAATCTTACTGACTCTCCCAGCCCTACATGACCAGGATCCATGTACCAGAAGCAGCTTCTGCCTCCTTACTGACTTACTGTAGGCCCCTATAACATAATCTTACTGACTCTCCCAGCCCTACATGACCAGGGTCCATGTACCAGAAGCAGCTTCTGCCTCCTTACTGACTTACTGTAGGCCCCTATTACATAATATTACTGACTCTCCCAGCCCTACATGACCAGGGTCCATGTACCAGAAGCAGCTTCTGCCTCCTTACTGACTTACTGTAGGCACCTATTACATAATCTTACTGACTCTCCCAGTCCTACATGACCAGGGTCCATGTACCAGAAGCAGCTTCTGCCTCCTTACTGACTTACTGTAGTCCCCTATTACATAATCTTACTGACTCTCCCAGCCCTACATGACCAGGGTCCATGTACCAGAAGCAGCTTCTGCCTCCTTACTGACTTACTGTAGGCACCCTATTACATAATCTTACTGACTCTCCCAGCCCTACATGACCAGGGTCCATGTACCAGAAGCAGCTTCTGCCTCCTTACTGACTTACTGTAGGCCCCTATTTCATAATCTTACTGACTCCCAGCCCTACATGTCCAGGGTCCATGTACCAGAAGCAGCTTCTGCCTCCTTACTGACTTACTGTAGGCCGCTATTACACAATCTTACTGACTCTCCCAGCTCTACATGACCAGGGTCCATGTACCAGAAGCAGCTTCTGCCTCCTTACTGACTTACTGTAGGCCCCTATTACATAATCTTACTGACTCTCCCAGCCCTACATGACCAGGGTCCATGTACCAGAAGCAGCTTCTGCCTCCTTACTGACTTACTGTAGACCCCTATTACATAATCTTACTGACTCTCCCAGCCCTACATGACCAGGATCCATGTACCAGAAGCAGCTTCTGCCTCCTTACTGACTTACTGTAGGCCCCTATTACACAATCTTACTGTCTCTCCCAGCCCTACATGACCAGGGTCCATGTACCAGAAGCAGCTTCTGCCTCCTTACTGACTTACTGTAGGCCCCTATTACACAATCTTACTGTCTCTCCCAGCCCTACATGACCAGGGTCCATGTAACAGAAGCAGCTTCTGCCTCCTTACTGACTTACTGTAGTCACCTATTACATAATCTTACTGACTCTCCCAGCCCTACATGACCAGGGTCCATGTACCAGAAGCATCTTCTGCCTCCTTACTGACTTACTGTAGGCCCCTATTACACAATCTTACTGTCTCTCCCAGCCCTACATGACCAGGGTCCATGTACCAGAAGCAGCTTCTGCCTCCTTACTGACTTACTGTAGGCCCCTATTACACAATCTTACTGTCTCTCCCAGCCCTACATGACCAGGGTCCATGTAACAGAAGCAGCTTCTGCCTCCTTACTGACTTACTGTAGTCACCTATTACATAATCTTACTGACTCTCCCAGCCCTACATGACCAGGGTCCATGTACCAGAAGCAGCTTCTGCCTCCTTACTGACTTACTGTAGGCCCCTATTACATAATCTTACTTACTCTCCCAGCCCTACATGACCAGGGTCCATGTACCAGAAGCAGCTTCTGCCTCCTTACTGACTTACTGTAGGCCCCTATTACATAATCTTACTGACTCTCCCAGCCCTATATGACCAGGGTCCATGTACCAGAAGCAGCTTCTGCCTCCTTACTGACTTACTGTAGGCACCTATTACATAATCTTACTGACTCTCCCAGCCCTACATGACCAGGGTCCATGTACCAGAAGCCGCTTCTGCCTCCTTACTGACTTACTGTAGGCCCCTATTACACAATCTTACTGACTCTCCCAGCCCTACATGACCAGGGTCCATGTACCAGAAGCAGCTTCTGCTTCCTTACTGACTTACTGTAGCGCCCTATTACAGAATCTTACTGACTCTCCCAGCCCTACATGACCAGGGTCCATGTACCAGAAGCAGCTTCTGCCTCCTTACTGACTTACTGTAGGCCCCTATTACATAATCTTACTGACTCTCTCAGCCCTACATGACCAGGGTCCATGTACCAGAAGCAGCTTCTGCCTCCTTACTGACTTACTGTAGGCCCCTATTACATAATCTTACTGACTCTCCCAGCCCTACATGACCAGGGTCCATGTACCAGAAGCAGCTTCTGCCTCCTTACTGACTTACTGTAGGCCCCTATTTCACAATCTTACTGACTCTCCCAGCCCTACATGACCAGGGTCCATGTACCAGAAGCAGCTTCTGCTTCCTTACTGACTTACTGTAGGGTCTTATTACATAATATTACTGACTCTCCCAGCCCTACATGACCAGGGTCCATGTACCAGAAGCAGCTTCTGCCTCCTTACTGACTTACTGTAGGCCCCTATTACAGAATCTTACTGACTCTCCCAGCCCTACATGACCAGGGTCCATGTACCAGAAGCAGCTTCTGCCTCCTTACTGACTTACTGTAGGCCCCTATTACATAATCTTACTGACTCTCTCAGCCCTACATGACCAGGGTCCATGTACCAGAAGCAGCTTCTGCCTCCTTACTGACTTACTGTAGGCCCCTATTACATAATCTTACGGACTCTCCCAGCCCTACATGACCTGGGTCCATGTACCAGAAGCAGCTTCTGCCTCCTTACTGACTTACTGTAGGCCCCTATTACACAATCTTACTGACTCTCCCAGCCCTACATGACCAGGGTCCATGTACCAGAAGCAGCTTCTGCCTCCTTACTGACTTACTGTAGGCACCCTATTACATAATCTTACTGACTCTCCCAGCCCTACATGACCAGGGTCCATGTACCAGAAGCAGCTTCTGCCTCCTTACTGACTTACTGTAGGCCCCTATTACATAATCTTACTGACTCTCCCAGCCTTACATGACCAGGGTCCATGTACCAGAAGCAGCTTCTGCCTCCTTACTGACTTACTGTAGGCCCCTATTACAGAATCTTACTGACTCTCCCAGCCCTACATGTCCAGGGTCCATGTACCAGAAGCAGCTTCTGCCTCCTTACTGACTTACTGTAGGGCCCTATTACATAATCTTACTGACTCTCCCAGCCCTACATGACCAGGGTCCATGTACCAGAAGCAGCTTCTGTCTCCTTACTGACTTACTGTAGGCCCCTATTACATAATCTTACTGACTCTACGAGCCCTACATGACCAGGGTCCATGGTACCAGAAGCAGCTTCTGCCTCCTTACTGACTTACTGTAGGCCCCTATTACATAATCTTACTGACTCTCCCAGCCCTACATGACCAGGGTCCATGTACCAGAAGCAGCTTCTGCCTCCTTACTGACTTACTGTAGGCCCCTATTACATAATCTTACTGACTCTCCCAGCCCTACATGACCAGGGTCCAAGGTACCAGAAGCAGCTTCTGCCTCCTTACTGACTTACTGTAGGCCCCTATTACATAATCTTACTGACTCTCCCAGCCCTACATGACCAGGGTCCATGTACCAGAAGCAGCTTCTGCCTCCTTACTGACTTACTGTAGGCCCCTATTACACAATCTTACTGACTCTCCCAGCCCTACATGTCCAGGGTCCATGTACCAGAAGCAGCTTCTGCCTCCTTACTGACTTACTGTAGGCACCTATTACATAATCTTACTGACTCTCCCAGCCCTACATGACCAGGGTCCATGTACCAGAAGCAGCTTCTGCCTCCTTACTGACTTACTGTAGGCCCCTATTACAGAATCTTACTGACTCTCCCAGCCCTACATGACCAGGGTCCATGTACCAGAAGCAGCTTCTGCCTCCTTACTGACTTACTGTAGGCCCCTATTACACAATCTTACTGACTCTCCCAGCCCTACATGACCAGGATCCATGGTACCAGAAGCAGCGCCCTGTTCGGTTCCATCTGCAGATGAAGGACTGTTACCAGCAGTATCATAATTCCCCAAGCAGTGCTGAGATGTTGGGCGACACAGGGTAGGCGGCACCTTTGCAGTAGCGGGGGCTGCCGGAGCAGTGTCTACATAGGAAATATGTAGCGCAAGCAAGCAGCGCTGAGGTGTCAGGGGAGACAGGGTGGATGGCTGCAGTGCGGTACCAGGGGCTGCTGGAGGCAGTGTCTATGTGGGTAATCATGTCCCCAAGAAGCACTAAGGTGTCAGAGCGGGTGGCAGTAGTGGGGGGAGCCGGGGCAGTGGCAGTAGTTTTTTTTTTTGGGGGGGCAGGTGGCAGTAGTAGGGGAGACGGGTTGGGTGGCAGTGCAGGGAGGTGGGGTGGGTGACAGTAGTGGGGGGGAGATGGGGCATGTGGCAGTAGTGGGGGGAGCCAGGGCGGTGGGAGGAGACGGGGTGGATGGCTGCAGTGCGGTACCACGGGCTGCTGGAGGCAGTGTCTATGTGGGTAATCATGTCCCCAAGAAGCACTAAGGTGTCAGAGAGGAAGACAGAGTGGGTGGCAGTAGTAGGGGGAGATGGGGTGGGTGGCAGTAGGGGGAATGGGGCGGGTGGCAGTAGTGGGGGGAGATGGGGCGTGTGGCAGTAGTGGGGTGGAGACGGGGCAAGTGGCAGTAGTGGCGGGAGATGGGGCAGTGGCAGTAGTGTGGGAAGATGAGGTGGATGGCAGTAATGGCGGGAGATGGGGCAGTGGCAGTAGTGTGGGAAGATGAGGTGGATGGCAGTAGTGGCGGGAGATGGGGCAGTGGCAGTAGTGTGGGAAGATGAGGTGGATGGCAGTAGTGGCAGGAGATGGGGCAGTGGCAGTAGTGGGGGAAGACAGGGCGGTGGCAGTAATGGGGGGAGACATGACAAGTGGCAGTAGTATGGGGAGACAGGGCAGATGGCAGTAGTGGGGGGAGACAAGGCAGTAATGGGGGAGCAGACAGGGCAGATGGCAGTAGCGGGGTGAGACAAGGCGGATGGCAGTAGTGGGGGGAGACGGTGGTGGCAGTAATGGGGGAGCAGACAGGGCAGGTGGCCGTAGTGCAGTGCCAGGGGCTGCTGGAGGCAGTAAAGAGGTGTATGGGTTCCGCACAGAACCAGTTTATAATTAGACCTAATGATGATTATGCTTCCTTATTTCTAATGAATCCCTTGTATGTGTTACTGTTATTTGCTGTGTCAGCCTTTATGTGTGTTCTGTGTAATAATCCTGAAAGTAGTGCTGCTACCGATCTCATATCATTTGTAGTAACTTGGAAAAGATGAGATATGAGGTGCACTCTGGAAGCTTATAGGGGGTTAATGAAAGAAGAACACAGATGTGACATCACGCAGCCCCCCGGAAAAGGGTCCCGACCCACCTGCATTCACCCCTGGGGATGCGACCACAATGTGTGTGTCTGCACGGCCGCTGCGCATGTGCATTGTGCCACCACCAGCAAACTGCTGCGGCCCGCTATTGCGGCTGGGTCTGAATGACCCCCATAGGCTGTTGTGCAGAGAAAAGTATTTTTAAGTTTAAAATATAGACAAAATATGTCTATTAAAGATATGAAATAAAGTTGTTTAAAAACAAAAGTTTTCCGTTGGGTCTTTTTATGTGTCTGTGTATTATCTTATTTCCAGATAATTGTCGCTATGGTGACAGAAACAGTTTCCTGTTAATGTGTCCACATAATATCAGTGTTGCTGTGTATAAATACCCCGTCTGGTGTATAAAGGTGGGTACACACGCTGCCATTGTGACTGTGCGATTTCCCTTGAACTGGCCGGAGCCCAGAACCACCAATAGTGACTGTATGTACTTGTGATTGTGGCTATGTGCGATTGTGACAGCTCATGTGATTATTGGGGTGTATATAGATATCTTTTTTTTTTTTTTAAATTATGTCTGTTCAAAGGTTCAGTTTTTGTGATTTTTACTTGTAGGTGAATTAGGGTTGTTTTATTGTCGAAGTCAAAAAATAAGATTTTAAACCTACCGGTAAATCTTTTTCTCCTAGTCCGTAGAGGATGCTGGGGACTCCGTAAGGACCATGGGGTATAGACGGGCTCCGCAGGAGACATGGGTACTCTAAAGACTTTATAATGGGTGTGCACTGGCTCCTCCCTCTATGCCCCTCCTCCAAACCTCAGTTAGAGAAACTGTGCCAGAGGAGATGGACAGTACGAGGAAAGGATTTTTGTTAATCTAAGGGCAAGATTCATACCAGCCCACACCATCTACACCGTATAACATGGAATATACGCAACCAGTTAACAGTATGAACAAAACAGTATCAGCCAAAGACTGATCTTAACTGTAACCATAACCCTTATGTAAGCAATAACTATATACAAGCCTTGCAGAAAGTAGTCCGCACTGGGACGGGCGCCCATCATCCTCTACGGACTAGGAGAAAAAGATTTACCGGTAGGTGTAAAATCTTATTTTCTCTTACGTCCTAGAGGATGTACGGAAATCTTCCGTAGGAGCATTCTTGGCTTCACACCAAGATATATACTTCCTCCAGATACGGTGATAATGTTTCGCCGTCACCTCCTTCCTAACCTTTATCAGAGTAGGGATGACTTCCTCCGGAATACCTTTCCCAGCTAGGATTCGGTGTTCAACCGCCATGCTGCAAAACATAACCGCGGTAAGTCTTGGAACACGCAGGGCCCCTGCTGCAACAGGTCCTCCCTGAGAGGAAGAGGCCACGGATCTTCTGTGAGCATTTCCTTAAGATCTGAATACCAGACCCTTCGAAGCCAATCTGGAACAATGAGTATTGTCTGCACTCTTTTTCGTCTTATGATTCTCAATATTTTTGAGATGAGAGGAAGAGGAGGGAACACATAGACCGACTGAAACACCCATGGTGTCACCAGGGTGTCTACCGCTACTGCCTGAGGGTCCCTTGACCTGGCACAATACCTCCGAAGCTTCTTGTTGAGGCGTGACGCCATCATGTCTATTTGAGGAAGTCCCCAATGACTTGTTATCTCTGCAAAAACTTCTTGACGAAGTCCCCACTCTCCTGGATGGAGATCGTTTCTGCTAAGGAAGTCTGCTTCCCAGTTGTCCACTCCCGTAATAAAGACTGCTGACAGAGCGCTTACGTGATTTTCCGCCCAGCGAAGAATCCTGGTGGCTTCCACCATTGCCACATTCCTCCTTGTCCCGCCTTGGTGGTTTACATGAGCCACGGCTGTGATGTTGTCTGATTGAATCAGAACTGGTAGGTCGCGAAGAAGATTCTCTGCTTGTCATAAGCCGTTGTATATGGCCCTCAATTCCAGCACGTTGATGTGTAGACAAGCCTCCTGGCTTGACCATAGTCCCTGAAAATTTCTTCCTTGTGTGACTGCTCCCATCCTCGGAGGCTCGCGCCCGTGGTCACCAGAACCCAGTCTTGAATGCCGAACCTGCGACCCTCTAGAAGGTGAGCACTCTGCAGCCACCACAGGAGAGACACCCTGGCGGACAGGCTTATTTTCGGATGTATTTGTAGATGGGACCCAGACCACTTGTCCAGAAGGTCCCACTTAAATGTCCTCGCATGGAACCTGCCGAAGGGGATGGCCTCGTAGGCCGCCACCATTTTCCCCAGAACTCAAGTGCATTGATGAACTGACACTCTTTTTGGTTTTAGCAGGTCTCTGACCATGTTCTGGAGTTCCTGTGCTTTTTCCATTGGGAGAAAAACCCTCTTCTGTTCAGTGTCCAGAATCATGCCTAAGAATGATAGCCGAGTCATTGGAATCAATTGTGACTTTGGTAGATTTAGAATCCAACCGTGCTGCTGCAGCACTCTCAGGAAGAGTGACACACTTTCCAGCAATTCATCTCTCGATCTCTCTTTTATCAGGAGATCATCCAAGTACGGGATAATTGTGACTCCCTGCCTGCGCAGGAGCACCATCATTTCCGCCTTTACCTTGGTGAAAATCCTCGAGGCCATGGAAAGCCCAAACGGCAACGTCTGAAACTGGTAATGACAGTCCTGTACAGCGAATTTCAGGTACGCCTGATGAGGAGGAAACATGGGGACATGAAGGTATGCATCCTTTATGTCTAGTGACACCATAAAATCCCCCCCTTCCAGTCTGGAGATCACTGTCCGGAGCGATTCCATCTTGAATTTGAACTTTTTCAAGTACAGGTTTAGGGATTTTAGATTCAAAATGGGTCTGACCGAGCCATCCGGTTTCGGGACCACAAACAGGGTTGAATAGTACCCTTTTCCCTGTTGGACTAGGGCAACCTTGATAATCACTTGCTGTTGACACAGCTTTTGAATTGCAGCTAAATCTATTTCCCTCTCTGGGGGAGAAGCTGGCAAAGCCGACTCGAAAAATCGTCGAGGGGGCACCTCTTCGAATTCCAATTTGTAGCCTTGGGACACAATTTCCATCGCCCAAGGATTCACGTCTGACAGAACCCAGACCTGGCTGAAGAGCCGAAGACGTTCACCCACCGGCGCGGACTCCCTCAGTGGAGCCCCAGCGTCATGCGGTGGATTTAGTAGAAGCTGGGGAGGACTTCTGCTCCTGGGAACTAGCCGTAGCAGGCATTCTTTTCCCTCTACCCTTACCTCTGCCGAGGAAGGAAGATCCCCGACCTCTTCTAGACTTATGTGACCGAAAGGACTGCATCTGATATTGTGGAGTTTTCTTTTGCTGTGGGGGAACATAAGGCAAAAAAGTAGATTTACCCGCCGTAGCTGTGGAAACCAGGTCCACGAGACCTTCCCCAAATAAAACCTCACCCTTGTAAGGCAAAACTTCCAAATTCCTCTTTGAGTCGGCATCACCCGTCCATTGGCGGGTCCACAGGGCTCGCCTAGCAGAAATCGCCATGGCGTTGGTTCTCGGATCTAGCAGCCCAACGTCTCTCTGAGCGTCTCTCATATATAAGACTGCGTCTTTAATGTGACCTAAGGTCAATAAAATGGTATCCCTATCTAGGGTATCAATGTCAGCTGACAAGGTATCTGTCCAAGCTGCTACTGCGCTACAAACCCAAGCTGATGCTACGGCCGGTCTGAGCAAGGCACCCGTATGTGTATAAATAGATTTTAAGGTAGTTTCCTATCTGCGATTAGCAGGATCCTTGAGGGCCGCCGTGTCTGGAGACGGTAGCGCCACCTTCTTGGACAAGCGCGTTAAATCCTTGTCCACCCTGGGCGAGGATTCCCACCGTACCCTGTCCTGTGCAGGGAAAGGATACGCCATAAGAATTCTCTTGGGAATCTGCAGTTTTTTGTCTGGAGTTTCCCAAGCTTTTTCTAATAACTCGTTCAGTTCATGAGATTGGGGAAAGGTTACCTCAGGTTTCTTTTCCTTAAACATGCATACCCTCGTGTCAGGGACAGAGGGGTCATCTGTGATATGCAAAACATCTTTTATTGCAATAATCATATAATGAATACTTTTCACTTTACACCCTTGGGTGTAACCTCGCATCATTGTAGTCGACACTGGAGTCAGAATCCGTGTCGGTATCAGTGTCTGCTACCTGGGACAGGGGACGTTTATGAGAGCCCGAAGGGCCTTGTGACACAGTCAAAGCCTTGGATTGACTCCCTGCTTTTTCCTTGGACTCTGCTTTGTCCAATCTTTTATGTAATAAAGTCACATTTGCATTTAAAACATTCCACATGTCCAACCAATCAGGTGTTGGCGTTGCCGATGGAGACACCACAATCATCTGCTCCACCTCCTCCTTAGATGAGCCTTCCGCTTCAGACATGCCGACACACACGTACCGACACCCCCACACACTCAGGGATATATCTATAAATAAGGCCCTTTGGAGAGACAGACAGAGAGTATGCCAGCACACACCCAGCAACACCGGACACTGGAATAAAATCCCAGTCAGTACAGCACTTTTATATAAATATGTATAAATACACTCACTGTGCCAATGAAATGTGCCCCCCCCCCCTCCCTCTGTTTTGCCCTCTGTAACCGTGTTCAGCAGGGGAGAGTCCGGGGAGCCTGCTTCTCTGCAGTGTGCTGTGGAGAAAATGGCGCTGGTTAGTGCTGGAGGATCAAGCCCCGCCCCCTCACCGGCGGGCTTCGGTCCCGCTCAAATTATTTATACTGGCGGGGGTTTATTGATATACTGCCTCCACAGTATCTTCTAAATAGAAAACCTAACAAAAAGTCTATTTCAGAGAAACTCAGGAGAGCTCCCCTGTAATGCACCCAGTCTCCCCTGGGCACAGAATCTAACTGAGGTCTGGAGGAGGGGCATAGAGGGAGGAGCCAGTGCACACCCATTCTAAAGTCTTTAGAGTGCCCATGTCTCCTGTGGAGCCCGTCTATACCCCATGGTCCTTACGGAGTCTCCAGCATCCTCTAGGACATAAGAGAAATATTACACACTATATGCAAACACCAGAGTGGCCTCTGTGCGTGCGTGTAGTCACCATGTGTACGCATACACGCACGCTACGTACACTGGTTCACGAGCCTTGCATATTGGTGCGTGGTATGAGTATATACGGTAGCATACGTATTCTCACAGAAAATCCAGAAATACAGATTCAATATTCTATTTATATAGTGCATAATTTGCACATAGTCTCCACACACATTCCCAGCAAGTTACATATACTCAAAGGATAGAACAGCAGAGTCATTCAGGGTTACAGGATGTGAGGGGATGGAGTAAGGTTAGGAATAAGTGTTTGGTAACCAGAAGTGCAATATCTTGAGACCTATATTCTGGTTGCTATGTGCAGTTTATAGCATGTTTCTGCACATATATAAGGATAGAACAGCAGAGTTATTCAGGGTTACAGGATGTGAGGGATGGAGTAAGGTTAGTACTTAGTGCTTGGTAACCAGAAGTGCAATATCTTGAGACCTATATTCTGGTTGCTATGTGCAGTTTATAGCATGTTTCTGCACATATATAAGTATAGAACAGCAGAGTTATTCAGGGTTATAGGATGTGAGGAAATGGAGTAAGGTTAGGACTTAGTGTTTGGTAACCAGAAGTGCAATATCTTGAGACCTATATTCTGGTTGCTATGTGCAGTTTATAGCATGTTTCTGCACATATATACGGATAGAACAGCAGAGTTATTCAGGGTTACAGGATGTGAGGGGATGGAGTAAGGTTAGGACTTAGTGTTTGGTAACCAGAAGTGCAATATCTTGAGACCTATATTCTGGTTGCTAATTGCAGTTTATAGCATGTTTCTGCACATATATAAGGATAGAACAGCAGAGTTATTCAGGGTTACAGGATGTGAGGGGATGGAGTAAGGTTAGGACTTAGTGTTTGGTATCTAGAAGTGCAATATCTTGAGACCTATATTCTGGTTGCTATGTGCAGTTTATAGCATGTTTCTGCACATATATAAGGATAGAACAGCAGAGTTATTCAGGGTTACAGGATGTGAGGGGATGGAGTAAGGTTAGGACTTAGTGCTTGGTATCCAGAAGTGCAATATCTTAAGACCTATATTCTGGTTGCTATGTGCAGTTTATAGCATGTTTCTGCACATATATAAGGATAGAACAGCAGAGTTATTCAGGGTTACAGGATGTGAGGGGATGGAGCAAGGTTAGGACTTAGTGTTTGGTAACCAGAAGTGCAATATCTTGAGACCTATATTCTGGTTGCTATTTGCAGTTTATAGCATGTTTCTGCACATATATAAGGATAGAACAGCAGAGTTATTCAGGGTTACAGGATGTGAGGGGATGGAGTAAGGTTAGGACTTAGTGTTTGGTAACCAGAAGTGCAGTATCTTGAGACATATATTCTGGTTGCTATGTGCAGTATATAGCATGTTTCTGCACATATATAAGGATAGAACAGCAGAGTTATTCAGGGTTACAGGATGTGAGGGGATGGAATAAGGTTAGTACTTAGTGTTTGGTAACCAGAAGTGCAATATCTTGAGACCTATATTCTGGTTGCTATGTGCAGTTTATAGCATGTTTCTGCACATATATAAGGATAAAACAGCAGAGTTATTCAGGGTTACAGGATGTGAGTGGATGGAGTAAGGTTAGGACTTAGTGTTTGGTAACCAGAAGTGCAATATCTTAAAACCTATATTCTGGTTGCTAATTGCAGTTTATAGCATGTTTCTGCACATATATAAGGATAGAACAGCAGAGTTATTCAGGGTTACAGGATGTGAGGGGATGGAGCAAGGTTAGGACTTAGTGTTTGGTAACCAGAAGTGCAATATCTTGAGACCTATATTCTGGTTGCTATGTGCAGTTTATAGCATGTTTCTGCACATATATAAGGATAGAACAGCAGAGTTATTCAGGGTTACAGGATGTGAGGGGATGGAGTAAGGTTAGGACTTAGTGCTTGGTATCCAGAAGTGCAATATCTTAAGACCTATATTCTGGTTGCTAATTGCAGTTTATAGCATGTTTCTGCACATATATAAGGATAGAACAGCAGAGTTATTCAGGGTTACAGGATGTGAGGGGATGGAGCAAGGTTAGGACTTAGTGTTTGGTAACCAGAAGTGCAGTATCTTGAGACATATATTCTGGTTGCTATGTGCAGTTTATAGCATGTTTCTGCACATATATAAGGATAGAACAGCAGAGTTATTCAGGGTTACAGGATGTGAGTGGATGGAGTAAGGTTAGGACTTAGTGTTTGGTAACCAGAAGTGCAATATCTTAAAACCTATATTCTGGTTGCTAATTGCAGTTTATAGCATGTTTCTGCACATATATAAGGATAGAACAGCAGAGTTATTCAGGGTTACAGGATGTGAGGGGATGGAGCAAGGTTAGGACTTAGTGTTTGGTAACCAGAAGTGCAGTATCTTGAGACATATATTCTGGTTGCTATGTGCAGTTTATAGCATGTTTCTGCACATATATAAGGATAGAACAGCAGAGTTATTCAGGGTTACAGGATGTGAGGGGATGGAGTAAGGTTAGGACTTAGTGTTTGGTAACCAGAAGTGCAATATCTTAAAACCTATATTCTGGTTGCTAATTGCAGTTTATAGCATGTTTCTGCACATATATAAGGATAGAACAGCAGAGTTATTCAGGGTTACAGGATGTGAGGGGATGGAGCAAGGTTAGGACTTAGTGTTTGGTAACCAGAAGTGCAGTATCTTGAGACATATATTCTGGTTGCTATGTGCAGTTTATAGCATGTTTCTGCACATATATAAGGATAGAACAGCAGAGTTATTCAGGGTTACAGGATGTGAGGGGATGGAGTAAGGTTAGGACTTAGTGTTTGGTAACCAGAAGTGCAATATCTTGAGACCTATATTCTGGTTGCTATTTGCAGTTTATAGCATGTTTCTGCACATATATAAGGATAGAACAGCAGAGTTATTCAGGGTTACAGGATGTGAGGGGATGGAGTAAGGTTAGGACTTAGTGTTTGGTATACAGAAGTGCAATATCTTGAGACCTATATTCTGGTTGCTATGTGCAGTTTATAGCATGTTTCTGCACATATATAAGGATAGAACAGCAGAGTTATTCAGGGTTACAGGATGTGAGGGGATGGAGTAAGGTTAGGACTTAGTGTTTGGTAACCAGAAGTGCAATATCTTGAGACCTATATTCTGGTTGCTATGTGCAGTTTATAGCATGTTTCTGCACATATATAAGTATAGAACAGCAGAGTTATTCAGGGTTACAGGATGTGAGGGGATGGAGTAAGGTTAGGACTTAGTGTTTGGTAACCAGAAGTGCAATATCTTGAGACCTATATTCTGGTTGCTATTTGCAGTTTATAGCATGTTTCTGCACATATATAAGGATAGAACAGCAGAGTTATTCAGGGTTACAGGATGTGAGGGGATGGAGTAAGGTTAGGACTTAGTGTTTGGTATCCAGAAGTGCAATATCTTGAGACCTATATTCTGGTTGCTATTTGCAGTATATAGCATGTTTCTGCACATATATAAGGATAGAACAGCAGAGTTATTCAGGGTTATAGGATGTGAGGGGATGGAGTAAGGTTAGGACTTAGTGTTTGGTAACCAGAAGTGCAATATCTTGAGACCTATATTCTGGTTGCTAATTGCAGTTTATAGCATGTTTCTGCACATATATAAGGATAGAACAGCAGAGTTATTCAGGGTTACAGGATGTGAGGGGATGGAGTAAGGTTAGGACTTAGTGTTTGGTATCTAGAAGTGCAATATCTTGAGACCTATATTCTGGTTGCTATGTGCAGTTTATAGCATGTTTCTGCACATATATAAGGATAGAACAGCAGAGTTATTCAGGGTTACAGGATGTGAGGGGATGGAGTAAGGTTAGGACTTAGTGCTTGGTATCCAGAAGTGCAATATCTTAAGACCTATATTCTGGTTGCTATGTGCAGTTTATAGCATGTTTCTGCACATATATAAGGATAGAACAGCAGAGTTATTCAGGGTTACAGGATGTGAGGGGATGGAGCAAGGTTAGGACTTAGTGTTTGGTAACCAGAAGTGCAGTATCTTGAGACCTATATTCTGGTTGCTATTTGCAGTTTATAGCATGTTTCTGCACATATATAAGGATAGAACAGCAGAGTTATTCAGGGTTACAGGATGTGAGGGGATGGAGTAAGGTTAGGACTTAGTGTTTGGTAACCAGAAGTGCAGTATCTTGAGACATATATTCTGGTTGCTATGTGCAGTATATAGCATGTTTCTGCACATATATAAGGATAGAACAGCAGAGTTATTCAGGGTTACAGGATGTGAGGGGATGGAATAAGGTTAGTACTTAGTGTTTGGTAACCAGAAGTGCAATATCTTGAGACCTATATTCTGGTTGCTATGTGCAGTTTATAGCATGTTTCTGCACATATATAAGGATAGAACAGCAGAGTTATTCAGGGTTACAGGATGTGAGGAAATGGAGTAAGGTTAGGACTTAGTGTTTGGTAACCAGAAGTGCAATATCTTGAGACCTATATTCTGGTTGCTATTTGCCGTTTATAGCATGTTTCTGCACATATATAAGGATAGAACAGCAGAGTTATTCAGGGTTACAGGATGTGAGGGGATGGAGTAAGGTTAGGAATAAGTGTTTGGTATCCAGAAGTGCAATATCTTGAGACCTATATTCTGGTTGCTATGTGCAGTTTATAGCATGTTTCTGCACATATATAAGGATAGAACAGCAGAGTTATTCAGGGTTACAGGATGTGAGGGGATGGAGTAAGGTTAGGACTTAGTGTTTGGTATACAGAAGTGCAATATCTTGAGACCTATATTCTGGTTGCTATGTGCAGTATATAGCATGTTTCTGCACATATATACGGATAGAACAGCAGAGTTATTCAGGGTTACAGGATGTGAGGGGATGGAGTAAGGTTAGGACTTAGTGTTTGGTAACCATAAGTGCAATATCTTGAGACCTATATTCTGGTTGCTATGTGCAGTTTATAGCATGTTTCTGCACATATATAAGGATAGAACAGCAGAGTTATTCAGGGTTACAGGATGTGAGGGGATGGAGTAAGGTTAGGACTTAGTGTTTGGTATCTAGAAGTGCAATATCTTGAGACCTATATTCTGGTTGCTATGTGCAGTTTATAGCATGTTTCTGCACATATATAAGGATAGAACAGCAGAGTTATTCAGGGTTACAGGATGTGAGTGGATGGAGTAAGGTTAGGACTTAGTGTTTGGTAACCAGAAGTGCAATATCTTAAAACCTATATTCTGGTTGCTAATTGCAGTTTATAGCATGTTTCTGCACATATATAAGGATAGAACAGCAGAGTTATTCAGGGTTACAGGATGTGAGGGGATGGAGCAAGGTTAGGACTTAGTGTTTGGTAACCAGAAGTGCAATATCTTGAGACCTATATTCTGGTTGCTATGTGCAGTTTATAGCATGTTTCTGCACATATATAAGGATAGAACAGCAGAGTTATTCAGGGTTACAGGATGTGAGGGGATGGAGTAAGGTTAGGACTTAGTGCTTGGTATCCAGAAGTGCAATATCTTAAGACCTATATTCTGGTTGCTAATTGCAGTTTATAGCATGTTTCTGCACATATATAAGGATAGAACAGCAGAGTTATTCAGGGTTACAGGATGTGAGGGGATGGAGCAAGGTTAGGACTTAGTGTTTGGTAACCAGAAGTGCAGTATCTTGAGACATATATTCTGGTTGCTATGTGCAGTTTATAGCATGTTTCTGCACATATATAAGGATAGAACAGCAGAGTTATTCAGGGTTACAGGATGTGAGTGGATGGAGTAAGGTTAGGACTTAGTGTTTGGTAACCAGAAGTGCAATATCTTAAAACCTATATTCTGGTTGCTAATTGCAGTTTATAGCATGTTTCTGCACATATATAAGGATAGAACAGCAGAGTTATTCAGGGTTACAGGATGTGAGGGGATGGAGCAAGGTTAGGACTTAGTGTTTGGTAACCAGAAGTGCAATATCTTGAGACATATATTCTGGTTGCTATGTGCAGTTTATAGCATGTTTCTGCACATATATAAGGATAGAACAGCAGAGTTATTCAGGGTTACAGGATGTGAGGGGATGGAGTAAGGTTAGGACTTAGTGTTTGGTAACCAGAAGTGCAATATCTTAAAACCTATATTCTGGTTGCTAATTGCAGTTTATAGCATGTTTCTGCACATATATAAGGATAGAACAGCAGAGTTATTCAGGGTTACAGGATGTGAGGGGATGGAGCAAGGTTAGGACTTAGTGTTTGGTAACCAGAAGTGCAGTATCTTGAGACATATATTCTGGTTGCTATGTGCAGTTTATAGCATGTTTCTGCACATATATAAGGATAGAACAGCAGAGTTATTCAGGGTTACAGGATGTGAGTGGATGGAGTAAGGTTAGGACTTAGTGTTTGGTAACCAGAAGTGCAATATCTTGAGACCTATATTCTGGTTGCTATTTGCAGTTTATAGCATGTTTCTGCACATATATAAGGATAGAACAGCAGAGTTATTCAGGGTTACAGGATGTGAGGGGATGGAGTAAGGTTAGGACTTAGTGTTTGGTATACAGAAGTGCAATATCTTGAGACCTATATTCTGGTTGCTATGTGCAGTTTATAGCATGTTTCTGCACATATATAAGGATAGAACAGCAGAGTTATTCAGGGTTACAGGATGTGAGGGGATGGAGTAAGGTTAGGACTTAGTGTTTGGTAACCAGAAGTGCAATATCTTGAGACCTATATTCTGGTTGCTATGTGCAGTTTATAGCATGTTTCTGCACATATATAAGTATAGAACAGCAGAGTTATTCAGGGTTACAGGATGTGAGGGGATGGAGTAAGGTTAGGACTTAGTGTTTGGTAACCAGAAGTGCAATATCTTGAGACCTATATTCTGGTTGCTATTTGCAGTTTATAGCATGTTTCTGCACATATATAAGGATAGAACAGCAGAGTTATTCAGGGTTACAGGATGTGAGGGGATGGAGCAAGGTTAGGACTTAGTGTTTGGTAACCAGAAGTGCAATATCTTGAGACCTATATTCTGGTTGCTATGTGCAGTTTATAGCATGTTTCTGCACATATATAAGGATAGAACAGCAGAGTTATTCAGGGTTACAGGATGTGAGGGGATGGAGTAAGGTTAGGACTTAGTGTTTGGTAACCAGAAGTGCAATATCTTGAGACCTATATTCTGGTTGCTATTTGCAGTTTATAGCATGTTTCTGAACATATATAAGGATAGAACAGCAGAGTTATTCAGGGTTACAGGATGTGAGGGGATGGAGCAAGGTTAGGACTTAGTGTTTGGTAACCAGAAGTGCAATATCTTGAGACCTATATTCTGGTTGCTATGTGCAGTTTATAGCATGTTTCTGCACATATATAAGGATAGAACAGCAGAGTTATTCAGGGTTACAGGATGTGAGGGGATGGAGTAAGGTTAGGACTTAGTGCTTGGTATCCAGAAGTGCAATATCTTAAGACCTATATTCTGGTTGCTAATTGCAGTTTATAGCATGTTTCTGCACATATATAAGGATAGAACAGCAGAGTTATTCAGGGTTACAGGATGTGAGGGGATGGAGCAAGGTTAGGACTTAGTGTTTGGTAACCAGAAGTGCAGTATCTTGAGACATATATTCTGGTTGCTATGTGCAGTTTATAGCATGTTTCTGCACATATATAAGGATAGAACAGCAGAGTTATTCAGGGTTACAGGATGTGAGTGGATGGAGTAAGGTTAGGACTTAGTGTTTGGTAACCAGAAGTGCAATATCTTAAAACCTATATTCTGGTTGCTAATTGCAGTTTATAGCATGTTTCTGCACATATATAAGGATAGAACAGCAGAGTTATTCAGGGTTACAGGATGTGAGGGGATGGAGCAAGGTTAGGACTTAGTGTTTGGTAACCAGAAGTGCAGTATCTTGAGACATATATTCTGGTTGCTATGTGCAGTTTATAGCATGTTTCTGCACATATATAAGGATAGAACAGCAGAGTTATTCAGGGTTACAGGATGTGAGGGGATGGAGTAAGGTCAGGACTTAGTGTTTGGTAACCAGAAGTGCAATATCTTAAAACCTATATTCTGGTTGCTAATTGCAGTTTATAGCATGTTTCTGCACATATATAAGGATAGAACAGCAGAGTTATTCAGGGTTACAGGATGTGAGGGGATGGAGCAAGGTTAGGACTTAGTGTTTGGTAACCAGAAGTGCAGTATCTTGAGACATGTATTCTGGTTGCTATGTGCAGTTTATAGCATGTTTCTGCACATATATAAGGATAGAACAGCAGAGTTATTCAGGGTTACAGGATGTGAGGGGATGGAGTAAGGTTAGGACTTAGTGTTTGGTAACCAGAAGTGCAATATCTTGAGACCTATATTCTGGTTGCTATTTGCAGTTTATAGCATGTTTCTGCACATATATAAGGATAGAACAGCAGAGTTATTCAGGGTTACAGGATGTGAGGGGATGGAGTAAGGTTAGGACTTAGTGTTTGGTATACAGAAGTGCAATATCTTGAGACCTATATTCTGGTTGCTATGTGCAGTTTATAGCATGTTTCTGCACATATATAAGGATAGAACAGCAGAGTTATTCAGGGTTACAGGATGTGAGGGGATGGAGTAAGGTTAGGACTTAGTGTTTGGTAACCAGAAGTGCAATATCTTGAGACCTATATTCTGGTTGCTATGTGCAGTTTATAGCATGTTTCTGCACATATATAAGTATAGAACAGCAGAGTTATTCAGGGTTACAGGATGTGAGGGGATGGAGTAAGGTTAGGACTTAGTGTTTGGTAACCAGAAGTGCAATATCTTGAGACCTATATTCTGGTTGCTATTTGCAGTTTATAGCATGTTTCTGCACATATATAAGGATAGAACAGCAGAGTTATTCAGGGTTACAGGATGTGAGGGGATGGAGCAAGGTTAGGACTTAGTGTTTGGTAACCAGAAGTGCAATATCTTGAGACCTATATTCTGGTTGCTATGTGCAGTTTATAGCATGTTTCTGCACATATATAAGGATAGAACAGCAGAGTTATTCAGGGTTACAGGATGTGAGGGGATGGAGTAAGGTTAGGACTTAGTGTTTGGTAACCAGAAGTGCAATATCTTGAGACCTATATTCTGGTTGCTATTTGCAGTTTATAGCATGTTTCTGAACATATATAAGGATAGAACAGCAGAGTTATTCAGGGTTACAGGATGTGAGGGGATGGAGCAAGGTTAGGACTTAGTGTTTGGTAACCAGAAGTGCAATATCTTGAGACCTATATTCTGGTTGCTATGTGCAGTTTATAGCATGTTTCTGCACATATATAAGGATAGAACAGCAGAGTTATTCAGGGTTACAGGATGTGAGGGGATGGAGTAAGGTTAGGACTTAGTGTTTGGTAACCAGAAGTGCAATATCTTGAGACCTATATTCTGGTTGCTATTTGCAGTTTATAGCATGTTTCTGAACATATATAAGGCATACTTGCCTACTTTTGAAAACTAGTTTCAGGGAGATTGCAAGTGGTAGCAGAATGTGTAGCATGCTGTTGAGGGGGCGTGTCATGTAACACCCAAAGGGCGTGTCTAGATCCGCCTATGGGCGTATCTATTGCCTCTCAGGGGTGTGTCCTGCTGCAGAGCTGCTGGGTTTAGTATCTGTGTGGTTCCCAGTGCCATGAATGTGGAAGGTTTGTGGGCAAGGTGAGGTCACTTAAATTAATTTAAAAATTACCCTTTGCTCCCTTCTGTAATTACCCTGGTAAATTATACACAACAAATGAGAATTTGCATATACGACTGTACAAATAACATTTATTCATTTTAAGTTGGGCCACTGTGAGATTGGCTTCCTTTGTACACTAACCCAAGACCCAAATGCTGACAGATGAAAGGAAAGAAACTGGGTGCTGAGTGTCACAGGCACTACTCAGAGAGAGCACTCACTGAAAGCCAGGGATGACTGTCAGTGAGTGCCCTTCCAGAGTGCAGCTAATGCCTGTGACACTCCGCACCCAGTCCCTTCCCTTTCTCCTGCCCAAACACCACTGACCGTATGATGCAGTTCTGGTTTACTTAATTCCCTTACATTCTAACAGACCACTGTGTGGGGAGAAGAGGCCACCAATGCAGCTGACACTCACACTAGCCTCCGCTTTGGCTACACACTAGAAGATATTAAATAATTCCAGGTACACAGCAATATATGCTTATACTGCAGCTGCTGAAAGGGATACCAGCCCCCAATAAATGGTAACAACAAAACAAAACAAACAATTTAAGCAGCACCGACATTTGCATAAAAACCAAATAAAATTAAATTTAACTATTATTTAAGTAGATATAGCAATTTATTTACACAGAAAAACAACATAAATGTATTAATCAGATGTGTAAACTGCTGGTACCTGAACAAGATTAGTCTATAAAAAAATCGTAAAAAGGTTAGAATGCAACATGTTACATACTCCCATTCATCAAAATAGTTGTATGCTACAAAGTTGCAACCAACTAACACATTTGTGACCACTACAAATATAGAATATCTATTCAGGTTTAACTGAATGAAAAAAGCATCTTTGAAAGACCAACCAACAGTCCGGGTAAGTAGGACTATATAAGAAAGAGTGCAGTAAACAATTAGAAAAGAGGCCTGTAATCCAATGAAGAGTTCTCCTTAAAGATAATAATTAGCTAAAAGCACTGCAGATTAGTTTCAATAGTCTAAAAAGCTGTGGCCAGGTTGGGTAGAGGATCCCGACAGTCATAATCCTGACACCTTTTGGTACTATATGCCTTACCCTACCCCTAACCCTCCCTTCCCACAGCCTAACTCTCCCATCCACCCTTCCCGAAGCCTAACCCTCCCCTCCCACAGCCTAAGCCTCCTCCTAGTGCTAACCCTAACCCTCCCCTGCCACAGCCTAACCCTCGCATCCACCTTTCCCACAGCCTAACCCTAACCCTCCCGTCCCACAGCCTAACCCTCCTCCTAGTGCTAACATTAACCCTCCACTCCCACAGCGTAACCCTCCCCTCCCACACCCTAACCCTCCTCCTAGTGCCTTACTCTAACGCTCCCCTCCCACAGCGTAACCCTCCTCCTAGTGCTAACCCTATCCCTCCCACCCCACAGCCTGACCCTCCTCCTAGTGCTAACCCTATCACTCCCGTCCCACAGCCTGACCCTCCTCCTAGTGCTAACCCTATCCCTCCCGTCCCACAGCCTAACCCTCCTCCTAGTGCTAACACTAACTCTCCCCTCCCATCCACCCTTCCCGCAGCTTAACTCTAACCTCCTCCACCCACACCCTAACCCTCTTCCTAGTGCCTAGCCCTCCCCTCTCACAGCCTAACCCTCCCATCCACCCTTCCCGCAGCCTAACCCTCCCCTCCCACAGCCTAACCCTCCTCCTAGTGCCAACACTAACTCTTCCCTCCCACAGCCTAACCCTAACCCTCCCCTCCCACAGCCTAACCCTATCCCTCCCGTCCCACAGCCTAACCCTCCTCCTAGTGCTAACCCTATACCTCCCGTCCCACAGCCTAACCCTAACCCTCCCCTCCCACAGCCTAACCCTATCCCTCCCGTCCCACAGCCTAACCCTCCTCCTAGTGCTAACACTAACTCTCCCCTCCCACACCCTAACCCTCCTCCTAGTGCTAACCCTATACCTCCCGTCCCACAGCCTAACCCTAACCCTCCCCTCCCACAGCCTAACCCTAACCCTCCCCTCCCACAGCCTAACCCTCCTCCTAGTGCTAACCCTATCCCTCCCGTCCCACAGCCTAACCCTCCTCCTAGTGCTAACCCTATCCCTCCCGTCCCACAGCCTAACCCTCCCCTCCCACACCCTAACCCTCCTCCTAGTGCTAACCCTATCCCTCCCGTCCCACAGCCTAACCCTCCTCCTAGTGCTAACCCTATCCCTCCCGTCCCACAGCCTAACCCTCCTCCTAGTGCTAACCCTATCCCTCCCGTCCCACAGCCTAACCCTCCCCTCCCACACCCTAACCCTCCTCCTAGTGCTAACCCTATCCCTCCCCTCCCACACCCTAACCCTCCTCCTAGTGCTAAGCCTATCCCTCCCGTCCCACAGTCTAACCCTCCTCCTAGTGCTAACCCTATCCCTCCCATCCCACAGCCTAACCCTCCTCCTAGTGCTAACCCTATCCCTCCCGTCCCACAGCCTAACCCTCTCCTCCCACACCCTAACCCTCCTCCTAGTGCTAACCCTATCCCTCCCCTCCCGTCCCACAGCGTAACCCTCCTCCTAGTGCTAACACTAACCCTCCCCTCCCACAGCCTAACCCTCCCCTCCACCCTTCCTGCAGCCTAACCCTAACCCTCCCCTCCCACAGCATAACCCTATTCCATCCCTCCCCTTCCCCGCAGCCTCACCCTAATGCTTATTGGTGGAATGTGTCAGGATTATGACAGTCCGCATGCCACTGTCGGTATTGTGACTGTTGGCATCCTGTCGGAATGCGGACTACATCCCCTCTGGCCAGTGTGCCAAGTCTCCCTGTTTAGTCATGGGACACAAATAAACTGTTCATCTGCACAGCCAAGCCCTGATGCTGTTAATGATCAGATGATATACATTGCCAGGACTGGTTATATGGCACCTGTGGATTCCCGCAAAGAGTGATTGGAAGTGGTGCATGCAGACATAGGAAGCTAGTGTACGAATACAAGCTGCTGCTACCGTTGTTGCTAAATCCAAGTGGGCTAAAGTACCTCTGGCTTCTCAACCACGTGACACCCGCCGGCAGTGGAAGGGGCAAGGAAGTTTGGATAGCACTGTCACTATCCGCGTCACCATCTATTGCCTTTAGTAACCAGGTGGAGAGCAAAGTGAGCCACTGTGCCCAAAGCGTGGCGAGCGAAGTAAGCCTGCACGAATGCATTTGGGCTCCCATGTTTGGACCTTGACCCTCCCCCTGTTGCTGAGTGTCACATGCTTGTGATGTCAGGGGTCCTTTAGCCAGATAGGATTTAGACTTAACCCTGCTGCTACTGGTAATGTCACAGCGCTTACAGTGCAGTGGTCGGCAGGAGAGAGCAGTTGAGAGAGATCTGATGCTGCACTTGGACAGTGGTAGGGTCTGAAGCTGGTGCTCAGGAACAATGCAGGCAGCTTAGAGACTGGCAGAGTGGCTTTGGCTGATGACGCTGCTGCAGTGAGGCTCAGAGCAGAGTTAGAGATGGCAATGGCAGTGACTGGGAGTTGTGCCTCTCTGAATGTGCACTGCTAGGCGGCCACTGCTACCCACAACCCGCGGTGATCGGCGTCATGTGTCATGATGTCTCCCATACAGGCACCGCCTCCGGCATTTCCTGACTTGCGCATGTGCAGTCCAGATTCTCATGGGGTACAGTGAAAAACCGGGAGAATAAGTAAGATTTGTGGGGCAGTGGAAGGCTATATTAAAAACTGGGAGCCTCCTGCTCAATACAGGGTGCGTAGGCAAGCCTGGGATAGCAGCAGAGTGGGGAAAATGCCTCTACAGCAAAGTGCATTGCTGCCCTTGCTGAGCGCATCACTCCGGCCCTGTCTACAGGGTCTGTAAATCACATAAACACTTTCCGGTATGGGCTGTTTGAGTTACTTAGTGCTCCATCCTAAGTCAGGCAGTGGCGTCGAGAGATGGGAGAGCGGGTACTTTTTACCCGGGCTCGTTGGAGGGGCCTGGGTCCTGCTACCCTTTCCCTTTGCTGACAGCTGAACGTAGGGCAGGGATAGAGGACTGACTGCTGCTGCAGCAGCCTCTCTCCCCAGCACTGCACAGGCTGCTGTGTGCCGGGGAGGAGGCTGCAGCAGCAGTCAGTCCTCTCTCCCTGCATGATGAGAGGAAGGAGAGCGATCGCGCCCGACCACCTGCATGGCCACCGCCACCCACTGATTCTGACACTGGTGCTCCCACCTTGTGCAGCACATGCCCACTACGTCGCCACACAATTTTTTTTTTATATATATTTTTTTGAAAAAGCAGGGTCTGGCCACACCTCTCCCATTGACCACGTCCCCTCTCATTACCGGGAGCGGCAGAGCTGTCGGCACCACTGGTGTCAGGTTATTTTGAAATAAAAATATTGGACCCATTCAGTGACAATATTATGTTTTCTAGGCTTGTCATGCTCTAATGTATTGGTGGCAGAGCTGTGAAAATAGAAAGTACTGAGACCTCTTACCTGTAGTATCTCTGCAGGATCTGCATAGCTGGGGCTGGAGGGGGCCTATGAGATGGGCGGGGTCTCGGCTTCTGGCTGCCTGCTGCAGCAGGGAATTCTGTTCCTGTCTCTGAGAGGAGGAGGATCGCTGGAGGGGGGCGGGGCCAGTGAGATGGACGGAGTCTCAGCTTCTGGCTGCCTGCTGTAGCAGGGAATAAATCTGTTCCTGTCTCTGGGGGTAGGAGGAAGATTGCTGTGGGGAGGGGCCAGTGAGAAGGGCGGGGTCTAGGCTTCTGGCTGCCAGCTGCAGCAAGGAATTATGTTCCTGTCTGAGAGGAGGAGTAGGATCGCTGGAGGGGGCGGGGCCAGTGAGATGGGCGGGGCCTCTGCTTCTGGCTGCCTGCTGCAGCAGGGAATTCTGTTCCTGTCTGAGAGGAGAATCATCATCGCTGGAGGGGGCGGGGCCAGTGAGATGGGCGGGGCCTCTGCTTCTGGCTGGCTGCTGCAGCAGGGAATTATGTTCCTGTCTCTGAGAGGAGGAGTAGGATCGCTGGAGGGGGCGGGGCCAGTGAGATGGGCGGGGCCTCTGCTTCTGGCTGCCTGCTGCAGCAGGGAATTCTGTTCCTGTCTCTGTCTCTGAGGGGAGGAGGAAGATTGCAGGAGGGGGCGGGTCCTCGGCAGTGGGATGGCTGCTGCAGCTGTATCAGGAAAAATCACTTTTACCATCTTTGAAAGGGTGAGTGGAGATACGGCCAGGGAGATGCAGCAGCTGATCGTTCCCAAACTGCTGGGACCAAAGCTCACCTGACAAAGCTGTGGCAGGATACAGTCTCTGCGGGAAGCTTCTGTCCCGCACTCATGACGGCTGCAGTTAAGAGTGTTTGACTGTCTCCGCAGGACACTCAGCCATTGGTCCGCTGCCTATAGGACGGCTCTCGTGCAGGCCCCGCCCCTCAGCCGTTCTGGACTCGCGCATGCGCAGTCCATATTTTCACAGGGACCTGTCAAAAATCGGGAGGCTAAGCAAGGTTTGCGGGGTAGCGGGAGGGTAAATTAAAAAACGGGAGCCTCCCGCTAAATGCGGGAGGGTAGGCAAGCCTGATATAAGGATAGAACAGCAGAGTTATTCAGGGTTACAGGATGTGAGGGATGGAGTAAGGTTAGTACTTAGTGTTTGGTATCTGGAAGTGCAATATCTTGAGACCTATATTCTGGTTGCTATGTGCAGTATATAGCATGTTTCTGCACATATATAAGGATAGAACAGCAGAGTTATTCAGGGTTACAGGATGTGAGGGATGGAGTAAGGTTAGTACTTAGTGTTTGGTATCTGGAAGTGCAATATCTTGAGACCTATATTCTGGTTGCTATGTGCAGTATATAGCATGTTTCTGCACATATATAAGGATAGAACAGCAGAGTTATTCAGGGTTACAGGATGTGAGGGATGGAGTAAGGTTAGTACTTAGTGTTTGGTATCTGGAAGTGCAATATCTTGAGACCTATATTCTGGTTGCTATGTGCAGTATATAGCATGTTTCTGCACATATATAAGGATAGAACAGCAGAGTTATTCAGGGTTACAGGATGTGAGGGGATGGAGTAAGGTTAGTACTTAGTGTTTGGTATCCAGAAGTGCAATATCTTGAGACCTATATTCTGGTTGCTATGTGCAGTTTATAGCATGTTTCTGCACATATATAAGGATAGAACAGCAGAGTTATTCAGGGTTACAGGATGTGATGGGATGGAGTAAGGTTAGGACTTAGTGCTTGGTAACCAGAAGTGCAATATCTTGAGACCTATATTCTGGTTGCTATGTGCAGTTTATAGCATGTTTCTGCACATATATAAGGATAGAACAGCAGAGTTATTCAGGGATACAGGATGTGAGGGGATGGAGTAAGGTTAGGACTTAGTGTTTGGTAACCAGAAGTGCAATATCTTGAGACATATATTCTGGTTGCTATGTGCAGTATATAGCATGTTTCTGCACATATATAAGGATAGAACAGCAGAGTTATTCAGAGTTACAGGATGTGAGGGGATGGAGTAAGGTTAGGACTTAGTGTTTGGTAACCAGAAGTGCAATATCATGAGACCTATATTCTGGTTGCTATTTGCAGTTTATAGCATGTTTCTGCACATATATAAGGATAGAACAGCAGAGTTATTCAGGGTTACAGGATGTGAGTGGATGGAGTAAGGTTAGGACTTAGTGTTTGGTACCCAGAAGTGCAATATCTTGAGACCTATATTCTGGTTGCTATGTGCAGTATATAGCATGTTTCTGCACATATATAAGGATAGAACAGCAGAGTTATTCAGGGTTACAGGATGTGAGGGGATGGAGTAAGGTTAGGACTTAGTGTTTGGTATCTAGAAGTGCAATATCTTGAGACCTATATTCTGGTTGCTATTTGCAGTATATAGCATGTTTCTGCACATATATAAGGATAGAATAACAGAGTCATTCAGGGATACAGGATGTGAGGGGATGGAGTAAGGTTAGGACTTAGTGTTTGGTATACAGAAGTGCAATATCTTGAGACCTATATTCTGGTTGCTATGTGCAGTTTATAGCATGTTTCTGCACATATATAAGGATAGAACAGCAGAGTTATTCAGGGTTACAGGATGTGAGGGGATGGAGTAAGGTTAGGACTTAGTGTTTGGTAACCAGAAGTGCAATATCTTGAGACCTATATTCTGGTTGCTATGTGCAGTTTATAGCATGTTTCTGCACATATATAAGGATAGAACAGCAGAGTTATTCAGGGTTACAGGATGTGAGAAGATGGAGTAAGGTTAGGACTTAAGTGTTTGGTATCTGGAAGTGCAATATCTTGAGACCTATATTCTGGTTGCTATTTGCAGTGTATAGCATGTTTCTGCACATATATAAGGATAGAACAGCAGAGTTATTCAGGGTTACATGATGTGAGGGGATGGAGTAAGGTTAGGACTTAGTGTTTGGTAACCAGAAGTGCAATATCTTGAGACCTATATTCTGGTTGCTATTTGCAGTTTATAGCATGTTTCTGCACATATATAAGGATAGAACAGCAGAGTTATTCAGGGATACAGGATGTGAGGGGATGGAGTAAGGTTATGGGCCCTACTCACTGGCCGAGGTGCCCGACGGCCGATACGGCCGACGAGCGACCCGGCGGCGGGGGGGGCAGTGACGGGGGGAGTGAAGCTTCTTCACTCCCCCCGTCACCCGGCTCCATAGACGTGCAGGCAAATATGGACGAGATCGTCCATATTGGCCTGCATGCACAGCCGACAGGAGACCAGCGATGAACGAGCGCGGGGACGCGCATCGTTCATCGCTTAAGTCTCCACACTGAAAGATATGAACGAGATCTCGTTCATTTATGAACGAGATCGTTCATATCTTTCAAAATATCGGCCAGTGTGTAGGGCCCTTTAGGAATAAGTGTTTGGTAACCAGAAGTGCAATATCTTGAGACCTATATTCTGGTTGCTATGTGCAGTTTATAGCATGTTTCTGCACATATATAAGGATAGAACAGCAGAGTTATTCAGGGTACAGGATGTGAGGGGATGGAGTAAGGTTAGGAATAAGTGTTTGGTAACCAGAAGTGCAGTATCTTGAGACCTATATTCTGGTTGCTAATTGCAGTTTATAGCATGTTTCTGCACATATATAAGGATAGAACAGCAGAGTTATTCAGGGTTACAGGATGTGAGGGGATGGAGTAAGGTTAGGACTTACTGTTTGGTAACCAGAAGTGCAATATCTTGAGACCTATATTCTGGTTGCTATGTGCAGTTTATAGCATGTTTCTGCACATATATAAGGATAGAACAGCAGAGTTATTCAGGGTTACAGGATGTGAGGGGATGGAGTAAGGTTAGGACTTAGTGTTTGGTAACCAGAAGTGCAATATCTTGAGACCTATATTCTGGTTGCTATTTGCAGTTTATAGCATGTTTCTGCACATATATAAGGATAGAACAGCAGAGTTATTCAGGGTTACAGGATGTGAGGGGATGGAGCAAGGTTAGGACTTAGTGTTTGGTAACCAGAAGTGCAATATCTTGAGACCTATATTCTGGTTGCTATGTGCAGTTTATAGCATGTTTCTGCACATATATAAGGATAGAACAGCAGAGTTATTCAGGGTTACAGGATGTGAGGGGATGGAGTAAGGTTAGGACTTAGTGTTTGGTAACCAGAAGTGCAATATCTTGAGACCTATATTCTGGTTGCTAATTGCAGTTTATAGCCTGTTTCTGCACATATATAAGTATAGAATAGCAGATTTATTCAGGGTTACAGGATGTGAGGGGATGGAGTAAGGTTAGGACTTAGTGCTTGGTATCCAGAAGTGCAATATCTTGAGACCTATATTCTGGTTGCTATTTGCAGTTTATAGCATGTTTCTGCACATATATAAGGATAGAACAGCAGAGTTATTCAGGGTTACAGGATGTGAGGGGATGGAGTAAGGTTAGGACTTAGTGTTTGGTAACCAGAAGTGCAATATCTTGAGACCTATATTCTGGTTGCTATGTGCAGTTTATAGCATGTTTCTGCACATATATAAGGATAGAACAGCAGAGTTATTCAGGGTTACAGGATGTGAGGGGATGGAGTAAGGTTAGGACTTAGTGTTTGGTATCCAGAAGTGCAATATCTTGAGACCTATATTCTGGTTGCTATGTGCAGTTTATAACATGTTTCTGCACATATATAAGGATAGAACAGCAGAGTTATTCAGGGTTACAGGATGTGAGGGGATGGAGTAAGGTTAGGACTTAGTATTTGGTAACCAGAAGTGCAATATCTTGAGACCTATATTCTGGTTGCTATGTGCAGTGTATAGCATGTTTCTGCACATATATAATGATAGAACAGCAGAGTTATTCAGGGTTACAGGATGTGAGGGGATGGAGTAAGGTTAGGACTTAGTGTTTGGTATCCAGAAGTGCAATATCTTGAGACCTATATTCTGGTTGCTATGTGCAGTTTATAACATGTTTCTGCACATATATAAGGATAGAACAGCAGAGTTATTCAGGGTTACAGGATGTGAGGGGATGGAGTAAGGTTAGGACTTAGTATTTGGTAACCAGAAGTGCAATATCTTGAGACCTATATTCTGGTTGCTATGTGCAGTGTATAGCATGTTTCTGCACATATATAAGGATAGAACAGCAGAGTTATTCAGGGTTACAGGATGTGAGGGGATGGAGTAAGGTTAGGACTTAGTCCTTGGTATCCAGAAGTGCAATATCTTGAGTTCTATATTCTGGTTGCTATTTGCAGTATATAGCATGTTTCTGCACATATATAAGGATAGAACAGCAGAGTTATTCAGGGTTACAGGATGTGAGGGGATGGAGTAAGGTTAGGACTTAGTGCTTGGTATACAGAAGTGCAATATCTTGAGATCTATATTCTGGTTGCTATTTGCAGTATATAGCATGTTTCTGCACATATATAAGGATAGAACAGCAGAGTTATTCAGGGTTACAGGATGTGAGGGGATGGAGTAAGGTTAGGACTTAGTGTTTGGTAACCAGAAGTGCAATATCTTGAGACCTATATTCTGGTTGCTATGTGCAGTTTATAGCATGTTTCTGCACATATATAAGGATAGAACAGCAGAGTTATTCAGGGTTACAGGATGTGAGGGGATGGAGTAAGGTTAGGACTTAGTGTTTGGTATCCAGAAGTGCAATATCTTGAGACCTATATTCTGGTTGCTATGTGCAGTTTATAACATGTTTCTGCACATATATAAGGATAGAACAGCAGAGTTATTCAGGGTTACAGGATGTGAGGGGATGGAGTAAGGTTAGGACTTAGTATTTGGTAACCAGAAGTGCAATATCTTGAGACCTATATTCTGGTTGCTATGTGCAGTGTATAGCATGTTTCTGCACATATATAATGATAGAACAGCAGAGTTATTCAGGGTTACAGGATGTGAGGGGATGGAGTAAGGTTAGGACTTAGTGTTTGGTATCCAGAAGTGCAATATCTTGAGACCTATATTCTGGTTGCTATGTGCAGTTTATAACATGTTTCTGCACATATATAAGGATAGAACAGCAGAGTTATTCAGGGTTACAGGATGTGAGGGGATGGAGTAAGGTTAGGACTTAGTATTTGGTAACCAGAAGTACAATATCTTGAGACCTATATTCTGGTTGCTATGTGCAGTGTATAGCATGTTTCTGCACATATATAAGGATAGAACAGCAGAGTTATTCAGGGTTACAGGATGTGAGGGGATGGAGTAAGGTTAGGACTTAGTCCTTGGTATCCAGAAGTGCAATGTCTTGAGTTCTATATTCTGGTTGCTATTTGCAGTATATAGCATGTTTCTGCACATATATAAGGATAGAACAGCAGAGTTATTCAGGGTTACAGGATGTGAGGGGATGGAGTAAGGTTAGGACTTAGTGCTTGGTATACAGAAGTGCAATATCTTGAGATCTATATTCTGGTTGCTATTTGCAGTATATAGCATGTTTCTGCACATATATAAGGATAGAACAGCAGAGTTATTCAGGGTTACAGGATGTGAGGGGATGGAGTAAGGTTAGGACTTAGTGTTTGGTAACCAGAAGTGCAATATCTTGAGACCTATATTCTGGTTGCTATGTGCAGTTTATAGCATGTTTCTGCACATATATAAGGATAGAACAGCAGAGTTATTCAGGGTTACAGGATGTGAGGGGATGGAGTAAGGTTAGGACTTAGTGCTTGGTAACCAGAAGTGCAATATCTTGAGACCTATATTCTGGTTGCTATTTGCAGTATATAGCATGTTTCTGCACATATATAAGGATAGAACAGCAGAGTTATTCAGGGTTACAGGATGTGAGGGGATGGAGTAAGGTTAGGACTTAGTGTTTGGTAACCAGAAGTGCAATATCTTGAGACCTATATTCTGGTTGTTATTTGCAGTTTATAGCATGTTTCTGCACATATATAAGGATAGAACAGCAGAGTTATTCAGGGTTACAGGATGTGAGGGGATGGAGTAAGGTTAGGACTTAGTATTTGGTAACCAGAAGTGCAATATCTTGAGACCTATATTCTGGTTGCTATGTGCAGTGTATAGCATGTTTCTGCACATATATAAGGATAGAACAGCAGAGTTATTCAGGGTTACAGGATGTGAGGGGATGGAGTAAGGTTAGGACTTAGTCCTTGGTATCCAGAAGTGCAATATCTTGCGTTCTATATTCTGGTTGCTATTTGCAGTATATAGCATGTTTCTGCACATATATAAGGATAGAACAGCAGAGTTATTCAGGGTTACAGGATGTGAGGGGATGGAGTAAGGTTAGGACTTAGTCCTTGGTATCCAGAAGTGCAATATCTTGAGATCTATATTCTGGTTGCTATTTGCAGTATATAGCATGTTTCTGCACATATATAAGGATAGAACAGCAGAGTTATTCAGGGTTACAGGATGTGAGGGGATGGAGTAAGGTTAGGACTTAGTGCTTGGTAACCAGAAGTGCAATATCTTGAGACCTATATTCTGGTTGCTATTTGCAGTATATAGCATGTTTCTGCACATATATAAGGATAGAACAGCAGAGTTATTCAGGGTTACAGGATGTGAGGGGATGGAGTAAGGTTAGGACTTATGGGCCCTACTCACTAGCCGAGGTGCCCGACGGCCGATACGGCCGACGAGCGACCCGGCGGCGGGGGGGGCAGTGACGGGGAGAGTGAAGCTTCTTCACTCCCCCCGTCACCCGGCTCCATAGACGTGCAGGCAAATATGGACGAGATCGTCCATATTGGCCAGCATGCACAGCCGACAGGAGACCAGCGATGAACGAGCGCGGGGACGCGCATCGTTCATCGCTTTAGTCTCCACACTGAAAGATATGAACGAGATCTCGTTCATTTATGAACGAGATCGTTCATATCTTTCAAAATATAGGCATGTGTGTAGGGCCCAAAAGTGTTTGGTAACCAGAAGTGCAATATCTTGAGACCTATATTCTGGTTGCTATTTGCAGTTTATAGCATGTTTCTGCACATATATAAGGATAGAACAGCAGAGTTATTCAGGGTTACAGGATGTGAGGGGATGGAGTAAGGTTAGGACTTAGTGTTTGGTAACCAGAAGTGCAATATCTTGAGACCTATATTCTGGTTGCTATGTGCAGTATATAGCATGTTTCTGCACATATATAAGGATAGAACAGCAGAGTTATTCAGGGTTACAGGATGTGAGGGGATGGAGTAAGGTTAGGAATAAGTGTTTGGTAACCAGAAGTGCAATATCTTGAGAACTATATTCTGGTTGCTATGTGCAGTTTATAGCATGTTTCTGCACATATATAAGGATAGAACAGCAGAGTTATTCAGGGTTACATGATGTGAGGGGATGGAGTAAGGTTAGGACTTAGTGTTTGGTATCCAGAAGTGCAATATCTTGAGACCTATATTCTGGTTGCTATGTGCAGTTTATAGCATGTTTCTGCACATATATAAGGATAGAACAGCAGAGTTATTCAGGGTTACAGGATGTGAGGGGATGGAGTAAGGTTAGGAATAAGTGTTTGGTAACCAGAATGCAATATCTTGAGACCTATATTCTGGTTATTATGTGCAGTTTATAGCATGTTTCTGCACATATATAAGGATAGAACAGCAGAGTTATTCAGGGTTACAGGATGTGAGGGGATGGAGTAAGGTTAGGACTTAGTGTTTGGTAACCAGAAGTGCAATATCTTGAGACCTATATTCTGGTTGCTATGTGCAGTTTATAGCATGTTTCTGCACATATATAAGGATAGAACAGCAGAGTTATTCAGGGTTACAGGATGTGAGGGGATGGAGTAAGGTTAGGACTTAGTGTTTGGTAACCAGAAGTGCAATATCTTGAGACCTATATTCTGGTTGCTATTTGCAGTTTATAGCATGTTTCTGCACATATATAAGGATAGAACAGCAGAGTTATTCAGGGTTACAGGATGTGAGGGGATGGAGTAAGGTTAGGACTTAGTGTTTGGTAACCAGAAGTGCAATATCTTGAGACCTATATTCTGGTTGCTATGTGCAGTTTATAGCATGTTTCTGCACATATATAAGGATAGAACAGCAGAGTTATTCAGGGTTACAGGATGTGAGGGGATGGAGTAAGGTTAGGACTTAGTGTTTGGTAACCAGAAGTGCAATATCTTGAGACCTATATTCTGGTTGCTATGTGCAGTTTATAGCATGTTTCTGTACATATATAAGGATAGAACAGCAGAGTTATTCAGGGTTACAGGATGTGAGGGGATGGAGCAAGGTTAGGACTTAGTGTTTGGTAACCAGAAGTGCAATATCTTGAGACCTATATTCTGGTTGCTATTTGCAGTATATAGCATGTTTCTGCACATATATAAGGATAGAACAGCAGAGTTATTCAGGGTTACAGGATGTGAGGGGATGGAGTAAGGTTAGGACTTAGTGCTTGGTATCCAGAAGTGCAATATCTTGAGACCTATATTCTGGTTGCTATGTGCAGTATATAGCATGTTTCTGCACATATATAAGGATAGAACAGCAGAGTTATTCAGGGATACAGGATGTGAGGGGATGGAGTAAGGTTAGGACTTAGTGCTTGGTATCCAGAAGTGCAATATCTTGAGACCTATATTCTGGTTGCTATGTGCAGTATATAGCATGTTTCTGCACATATATAAGGATAGAACAGCAGAGTTATTCAGGGTTACAGGATGTGAGTGGATGGAGTAAGGTTAGGACTTAGTGTTTGGTATACAGAAGTGCAATATCTTGAGACCTATATTCTGGTTGCTATGTGCAGTGTATAGCATGTTTCTGCACATATATAAGGATAGAACAGCAGAGTTATTCAGGGTTACAGGATGTGAGGGGATGGAGTAAGGTTAGGACTTAGTGTTTGGTAACCAGAAGTGCAATATCTTGAGACCTATATTCTGGTTGCTATGTGCAGTGTATAGCATGTTTCTGCACATATATAAGGCTAGAACAGCAGAGTTATTCAGGGTTACAGGATGTGAGGGGATGGAGTAAGGTTAGGACTTAGTGCTTGGTATACAGAAGTGCAATATCTTGAGACCTATATTCTGGTTGCTATTTGCAGTTTATAGCATGTTTCTGCACATATATAAGGATAGAACAGCAGAGTTATTCAGGGTTACAGGATGTGAGGGGATGGAGTAAGGTTAGGACTTAGTGCTTGGTATCCAGAAGTGCAATATCTTGAGACCTATATTCTGGTTGCTATGTGCAGTGTATAGCATGTTTCTGCACATATATAAGGATAGAACAGCAGAGTTATTCAGGGTTACAGGATGTGAGGGGATGGAGTAAGGTTAGGACTTAGTGCTTGGTAACCAGAAGTGCAATATCTTGAGAACTATATTCTGGTTGCTATGTGCAGTGTATAGCATGTTTCTGCACATATATAAGGATAGAACAGCAGAGTTATTCAGGGTTACAGGATGTGAGGGGATCGAGTAAGGTTAGGACTTAGTGCTTGGTAACCAGAAGTGCAATATCTTGAGAACTATATTCTGGTTGCTATTTGCAGTTTATAGCATGTTTCTGCACATATATAAGGATAGAATAGCAGAGTTATTCAGGGTTACAGGATGTGAGGGGATGGAGTAAGGTTAGGACTTAGTGTTTGGTATCCAGAAGTGCAATATCTTGAGACCTATATTCTGGTTGCTTTTTGCAGTTTATAGCATGTTTCTGTGCATATATAAGGATAGAACAGCAGAGTTATTCAGGGTTACAGGATGTGAGGGGATGGAGTAAGGTTAGGACTTAGTGTTTGGTATCCAGAAGTGCAATATCTTGAGACCTATATTCTGGTTGCTATTTGCAGTATATAGCTTGTTTCTGCACATATATAAGGATAGAACAGCAGAGTTATTCAGGGTTACAGGATGTGAGGGGATGGAGTAAGGTTAGGACTTAGTGTGTGGTATCTAGAAGTGCAATATCTTGAGACCTATATTCTGGTTGCTATGTGCAGTTTATAGCATGTTTCTGCACATATATAAGGATAGAACAGCAGAGTTATTCAGGGTTACAGGATGTGAGGGGATGGAGTAAGGGTAGGACTTAGTGTTTGGTATACAGAAGTGCAATATCTTGAGACCTATATTCTGGTTGCTATTTGCAGTTTATAGCATGTTTCTGCACATATATAAGGATAGAACAGCAGAGTTATTCAGGGTTACAGGATGTGAGGGGATGGAGTAAGGTTAGGACTTAGTGTTTGGTAACCAGAAGTGCAATATCTTGAGACCTATATTCTGGTTGCTATTTGCAGTTTATAGCATGTTTCTGCACATATATAAGGATAGAACAGCAGAGTTATTCAGGGTTACAGGATGTGAGGGGATGGAGTAAGGTTAGTACTTAGTGCTTGGTAACCAGAAGTGCAATATCTTGAGACCTATATTCTGGTTGCTATGTGCAGTTTATAGCATGTTTCTGCACATATATAAGGATAGAACAGCAGAGTTATTCAGGGTTACAGGATGTGAGGGGATGGAGTAAGGTTAGGACGTAGTGTTTGGTATACAGAAGTGCAATATCTTGAGACCTATATTCTGGTTGCTATTTGCAGTTTATAGCATGTTTCTGCATATATATAAGGATAGAACAGCAGAGTTATTCAGGGTTACAGGATGTGAGGGGATGGAGTAAGGTTAGTTCTTAGTGTTTGGTAACCAGAAGTGCAATATCTTGAGACCTATATTCTGGTTGCTATGTGCAGTTTATAGCATGTTTCTGCACATATATAAGGATAGAACAGCAGAGTTATTCAGGGTTACAGGATGTGAGGGGATGGAGTAAGGTTAGGACTTAGTGCTTGGTATCC